>NC_134402.1:51102066-51304566 GCF_038048845.1 Mixophyes fleayi
TTCGAGGCAGCACAGTGTTCGTGGTTGGAGCTCTGCAGCGCCAGATTGCTTCCAGGTACTGGCGGTGACAGGTGCCATAGGAATTTCTGCTTCTGCAGCAGAGAAGTGACTGTGCTATTTTGGTGAAGTATTGGCGTTTCAGCCTACAGCCCCTGCCTGCATAGAAAACGGATGACGTATGAGACACTTTGTAAGGGCTTTGTTGAACCTTTTGACAAGGACTGAAATAGTAAGGAACCTTACACATATAAACTAAAATAAATAATTAGGGTTGCGGCAAGGTGGGGCCTAAGCTGCTGCTTATGTTGCTTATAGGGTAGTGCTGCTCTTGTTTTTGAGAATTGCTGCCAAAAGCAATTTCAATTTCAAAAGCTCTTGAAAGATATTGAACAAAAAGAAAATTTGTGGGTTTACTGGCTCAGAACATGTTATTGTGCCTTTGGAATAAAACCATCTATGTCATGCTTAAGCAGCCAGTTTCTCACCATTTGTTGTCTCTGACAGATCCACTAGCTGTTGTTTTATAATTATGTTGTCTCTTTATAAGATTTGAGCTAGCGCTACATGTTCTTCTTACATGTATATGCTAATACACTTACCGGTACATTGAATAAATGGGACTGGGGGTCTAAAAACAAACAAATGAGGTACAAAGAGTGAGAATGACAAGAGGCAGTAGAGCTTAAATGGAAAAATTCAAGGTACATTGAGAGAAAAGGGTTATGACCTTGGATTCCCAAAGTGGAGCAAGGTAAGAGTAGCAGAGTGATTTACTGCATCAAGACTGAAGATAGGTCAAGAAGAATTATGGTGTAAAGACCTTTCCAGCTTAGCAGTAAGTTATTTGTTATCTTAGTAAGTGCTGTTTCTGTGGAGTAATTAGAGTGAAAGTTCACACAGGATATAGAGGAACGATGCTGTTCATGTAGTTTAGACAAGATGAGTAGTCAAGAATAGCTGGAGAAGGATGATGTGTCCAGAGAAGGCGGTTTAAAGACTGGTGTTATAATAGCATGTTTAAAGAGACAAAGTGCCAGTGGAAAGATATATTTTAGAGAGAGATGCTAAGTTTGAAGCAAATGATGCAGATAAGTGAAAAGCAAAAGGGATCAAAAGGAGACTGTGTGTACTGTTAAAAGTGTGGTGGATGTGACAGAGGTAATAGATGTGATTGAAGAATATTTGGCAGACAGTGGGGCTGTATATCAAAACCATGCCTATTTTTCTGGAGAGGACATTGGAGTAGTGAAGAAATTAGAAAGTGCTTGGAAACTGATAGGACTGCCACATTGTGTGGATATGAGAGAGGATAAATACAATTGTTTTGCAGAAGAGAGAGCATCTATACAATCTTATATATACAAGTATTATTATTATTATTATTATCATTTATTTGTTAGGCGCCACAAGGTGCCCGCAGCGCCGTACATAGTACAAACAGTAAACCATACAGGGTTAAACAGTACAGTATACAATTCCTATCATTTTATTGGTATGCCCTAAAATTCATCCCATCTCTGCTTAACAAGAAATGAGTTTAAAGCAGTCAAATATTTAAAACTGATAGGCAAGAAAAAGTGTATCCGATAGAAAAAAAAAAAGTGATTTTAAAATGAATGCCAATTAACACCAGTTTCTTTATTGTAGTGTGTTATCTGAGGATTGGTTTGGTAATGACTGTCTTTCTCCATTTCTCACTGTCAGGTTAAGTAGTCCTCTTCAAATAACCTCATACCCTCATAAATAATGTCATTTTAATTCTTCCTGCTGTTTCATTAGCAAATACCAAACATAGTCTGTATATGACGTTTTAATCCTTGTGAACCTCTGTGATTTCTCTATAAACCGTGTTTCTTCTAGTTTGTCATTGTCTGAATGTGTATTACCAAGGTTTCTAATGTCCACTTCAGTCAGAGTTAGTATATAGGTAAGTTTGCAATTTCCACTTTTTGTTACTTATCTCAGAATGACCTTTATTTGGTTACTGAATAATTGTAGCTCGCAGTGCTCTTATTATCTGCTCAAGCACTAATCTCTTGAATTTGAGGTAATTAGGTCTCTCATGCTGTCCTTTAACACCAGCAATCCTAGGGCTTTTCTGTGGGTGCTATTTTGTGTCTTAAAGAGAATAATTTATTTTGCAACTTACAGGTTCCCCAGTGTGCATGAATTGCACAAGACATTAACTGAATTTCCTAGATCCAAACTATTGCTTCACTTTTAAAGAGAGATGTCTGTTATTTTGTGACACTCTACACTCTTCAAGCATATCCAATCTGTTTTACTATATAAGATCAGCATTAAACATTTTGGTTCCTCCAACACTTATACCTTAAAGGTACACTGTCAGCTGAAACATACATGTTATGAGCTCTTCCCGCATCATACTGCCTAGTCCAAATTCTAAAGCCAGCTATGCTAGAGATAAAGGAACTTATAGCAAAATTATTTTATTGCTCTTGTGATATATTAAACCAGGGGTGAACAACCTTTTTCAGTCTGAGGGCTGCATTGGGAGATACTACTCATTTTAAGCGTATGTAAATAAAACTTAAGTTGCTTGTGCGACAAAAGTGTGTGTACAGCCACTTGCGGAAGTGCATCGGAGGGTGCACAGCCATCCCACGTGTGTGGTCACATCACATAGGGAACAAGCCATTCTCCTCCCCTGAATGACAATCCCTCCCTCATCTTTGCAATGACATTTCACCCTCCCTGTAGCAGCAGAATCCCCTGCACACACTTGCCTGCCCTTCTGGGCAGCGAGACCTTGTCTCACAAGTGAGACTAAAGTCACCAGAAATGGAGGGACAGTCTGCCAGAAAATCATTGTGAAGCTCATTCACACTGATTCCACCAGATTGATCTCACTGACTAATGGCTGGGCGTTCTCTGCAGCTATGGGGGTGGGAACTGGGAGAGTTTTCACTGGCACGTTGCATGACGGGGACTCTCAATGTTGGAACAGAAATGCTACAATTTATGTAGCAAAGCTGCTATTGGTTTTTCTATATTGGTGTAGTTGTCATTTAATATTTTATGACTAATTCTGACGTCTTAAGAAAGTTTTGTCGCTGCTTCTATTTATCATCCTCTCATTTTTACAGGGTAGTCTGATCAACCCGGATATTAAACTTGAGACACTTAAGGAAGATATCAAAGATTTTCTAAAGGCATCAGGTATGTTCCTGTGATGTTTCCTTCACAGTTCAAAATGGTCACCATTTTGAATTTATGTGGTTCGGCTGAAGGTGAAGATCTTAATCCCCCAAAGGAAATGGGTCAGGTGTATGTCTCAGTATTATGAATATCTTAATGATAAATGCTGTGATGGATTTGTATTGCACTGTGATTATGCCGGTAACCAGCAGCTTCACACTTAAGTGGCCCTCAACCCAGTAAAGGGCTGAAGGCCACATTACCTCTTGGAGCTCAGCCTCTGAACATATTATGAAACCAGGCCAACACCATGGAGTTTTCACACTACCCTACAGTATGTTAACCTAACTCTGGCTAATTGTAAAAAAATAAGTGATTTCGCACTAGGAAGCAAAGGACTGTCTTTATAAAATTATATTGGGCATTATACCCTATTTCAATACGAGGCGGTGTTTATCCAACACATTAAACTGACACAGCAAAAGACCAGAGTTGAAAAGAGAAGATAGCACTCCAGTCCACTAGTAAGAAAACATTACTTTTACTGATACATTAAAATCGTAGTTACCCTACTGGGAGACAGAATGGTGAAATATTAAAAAAAACACAATTACAACGAATAAAGTGAGACGTCACAAAGACAAAATACATGTGAATAAAAAAAAAAGTTGTACCCAACTGTAGGAGTCTATTATTAGAATGGAATAGAGACCATTTGGAAGATTATTTTTTTTTGTCTTAATGGATTATCATATATATCTTATAAATCACTTAGTGAATTCAAATATTACCCATAGTCCTGTATAATTGCCTCATTTAATCCCCTGCATTGGTCACTCATACCATACAATTAATAATTTGTGCATTTGAGGGAAATCCCTGTTGAATCCATAATGATCACCCAGGTTCGCTGTCAATAATTTATCAATATGAATCCCACATGTGTTTTTTGTATATTTCACCATTCATTCTCTCTCCTAACTCTGGCTAGCCTGACTGGTGAGGGGACTTTATCATCCAGTCATGAGCTATCCTTCCGCAGGGATTGTGAAGAGATTTGGCACAAGGGGTGCATTTAACCGCACACCGTTTTCCACCACTGTTCTACATAGTAATAACCCTTCTACAGGAAATTGCATTGTAATTTAGGACATCCCAAACATGGAGTGGTATGATTTTGTTCCCATAAAAATGTACAAAGCAAGTATTTATTGAGTGTGATTCATTATGTTGAAGCTGCCTTACAGCTATCACTTAATATCGGGCATCGGCTATCCCAAAAGTATTGTCCATCTGCAAATAAATAAAAGTAAATGTATTTGTACTATTCGGTAAATACCTCGACTGCAATGATGTGCCATAGTTCTATTGTGAAATATACACTTATAGTGATTGGATTCATGAGATCAATCCCTGGATTCAAGTAGTTTGTGAGTTCAAGATGTATGGCAAGAATTATGCATCCACAATGAACTTCAAGACTTTTTTTTAACTTTAAGTGAAGGGGAGGGTGCGAATGACTGGATTCCAGATTAATGAAATGAGTCTAATCTTCAGGATTGTGGTTAAAATGTCACTGGATAGTAGAGCCTTGACACCTAGAAAAAGGGACCAGAACCATAGGCCCTGCGCTGTAACCGGTAGTGTACATACGGGCAGATCCAGCTGCTCCGCCAAAGGGCCAGATAATTTGCAGATTCACTGGTGCATATTAATATGAATAAATGGTAAAAGACAACACACACAGACCCAGACCTGCTGGGTTGAGTGCTTAAACTTCTAAGTAGTAGTTGTATTCTCCAACCTAAATTTTAACAACTGTTAAAAAAAAATATTCTGCAAGCCAGCGATATGTTGGCATCACATTTCGTGATTTTTTTTCTCCTGATTATAACTTAATACACACACAATGCTTTCTATTGTGATTATTAAAATAATTATTCCATCTCTCTGTCCCTCAGTCTCCATTTCTAAATATACTCTCTTCTCTCTTTGTTTTAGGTTGGGAGAAAAAGCTTCAAAATGCAGTGTATCGGGAACTTAGTGTGTGAGTATACTTTTTTTTTTATAAACTTTTTATTAGAAACATCTTTTTTTTTTTTGGTAAAAAGCATTACAAAATCTCGATAGGTTAATCAGTAACAAATAACACGTGTTTACATACAGCAGAACGCATAAACACTGTCATAGTTCTATCATATTCGGGAGGTAATTGCGTAATTATCCAGAACTGTAAAGATGTTGTTTTAACATTTCAGAACTATAGGGTATGGAGGGAGTGAGAGTAATGAATAGAAGGGGGGAAATGTAGGGACCAGAGGAAGGGATGGGAAGTTAAGGATTCACGTATCAGATAAAGGAGCAATAAACTTGTTTAGAAGTACCATTCCATATTCAGATTCCGCTAAAACTGGAGTGGAGGTTGATTATGATACAAGGTCCATGAGGACCAGACTTTGTAGAAGGAGACGGAGGAGCCCCTCAGTATGCTAGTAATGTGTTCCATCTGATAAGTATGCCAGATCTGACTGCAGACCATCTGGAGTGTTGGCGGTGTGGAGTTTTTCCAAGAGGCCGCTATCTGACAAGTGGCAGCACTGACAATGTGTCTAAGAAGTTTGTGAGCAGATTTGGTGAGGTCTGGGAGGGGCAGCGGTAGCAGAATATTCTTGGGATCAGGTGGAATATGAGTATCTAGAATTGCTGAAGCTAGCGCAAGGACTGCTGTCCAGTATGGTCGTATCCCGGGACAGTCCCACCATATATGCATAAATGTTCCCGTTTGCCGACAGTTTCTCCAGCAGTCAGCGCTGATCTGTGGGTATATTTTTTGTAGGCTCGAAGGGACATAGTACCACCTGTGTAATAGCTTTTTAGCATTTTCTTTGATACGAACATTTATGGAGCAACGAGCTGTACGTTCGTAAATATCCGACCACTCATCCTCATCTAGCTCAGTTCCCAGGTCCTCCTCCCACTGCGTCTGAAAGCGATCCTTAACAGACGGAGTAGTGGGGAGTAAGGTGTTATATAGAATGGATATAAGACTTTTGGAGGAGGGGCCCGTTGGGCTTTAACCGTTTGATGGTAGTGCCTAATCTGAAGATATTGGTGGAACTGTCCCGGCAGAAAACCACACCGTTCTACCAACTCCGAAAATTGTGGAAATATTGTTTGTTATCTTAGTTATATGATTGAGTAACAGCAGCTTGCCCGTACCTGTTCATTTTGTATACATGGAGCGAGACAACCCGGGCGTGTGTGAGTGTACTTTTGTGAACAATCTATATATAAATGCATTACAGTTAAATCTCACTTATACAGATGCGCACATTTTATTGCCTGGTATTTATGAGTTAATTTACAGTGTAAGTTTATAATATACAATCGAAGCTTAGGTGTCCTTATGTGTATTAGTTTCTATGACTATTTTCTGTTTCTTTTTGGTGAAAACACTGTGATTCTATTGCTGCAATTATGGTGACCAAAAGTATGATTTTCAAAATTGATCTGCAAAATATTCGCCTCATTGTACATTTGCCCACAAAGTATGGCATATTTTACTAGCGTAATAGGATTTTTAAGTCCTACAAAAAGCAGTGTACAACAGAATGAGTTGACCATAGTCATCCCAGCTCTATTCATAGACTGTCTCTGCAAAATTATTTGTTCTGCTCCAAAATCTTATTTACACACAATTTCAGCACATTTTAGTTCATTTCTATGGACCATCCATTTTCAGACCTTTAATGTAGAAATCAATTATAATTTGTGACTGACTCACCTGTCCGGCTGATTAATAAATGTGTGCTCCATTAATAAGATGTGGATTCCTATATTTTACCAGGCTTCCAGCACCTTGTCATCCAACAGCACCTGCTGAGAACATTAAAGAACCTCTGTCATACATGAGAAGGGCTCAGGTAGGTGGTGATCACCTCATTGGCTATTCCAATAATGGAATATCTCCTGTAATCTGCTGAAATATACTGTATATTGGAGCCTGTTATACATACTGAGCAATCTGCCTTGTGTGGTCTTTAAAGGTAATGTATCTGGGCCTTCAAGCTCTTTTACCACCCATTAATTATCTTGTAATTTGTGAGTAAGATAATAGTGGAAGTCAGACAATAATGATCTATACATTTTTATCAGTAAATAATATGATTATCAGAGACAATATAGGTTTTTTTATTGCAGTGCTTTACAAAATGCTCACCATTAACTTACTGAGTAATCTCATCAGTGCATGATAAATTACATTCCCTGGTTATTCATGAACAAATGTTACTTCTAGTTTCTGACATCTAGGTTCTATGTTGTATAGTCAACAGTATGGGACCGTCTCTGATGTTAAAAATAAACCATTACAGATACAGCTACAGCTTGTCAGTCAGATAATGTAAAATGATATCACTGGTTAAGAAAACGATCACATTATCAAATGTAATAATATGGAAATTACATTCAAACCTGGGCAAGTCCTGAGGTTGGATACCAGGGGTAAGTATGGTGCCCTTTAAAATACACCATATGGACAAAAGTATTTGGCCACATCTGTTAATTATTGAATTGAGGTGTTTCAACCACACCCATTGCCAGAGTTGTATAAAATCAGACACCTAGCCATGCAGTCTCCATTTGCAAACATTTGTGATACAAAATGGATTGTTCTAAAGAGCTTAGTGACTTCAAGTGTGGTACTGTGATAGGATGGTTCATGAAATTACATCCCTACTGGATATTCCATGGTGAATTGTAAGTGATATTATTAGAAAGTGGAAGTGTTTAAGAACAACAGCAACTCAGCCACGAAGCGGAAGACCACGTAAAATCACAGAGACGAGTCAACGACTACTAAGGCGCATGGTGCGTAAAAGTTAGCAACGCTGAAGAGTTTTGACGTTCCACTAGCATTAATGTAAGCACAAAAACTGTGCGGTGGGAGCTTAATGGAATGGGTTTCCATGGCAGAGCAGCTGTATGCAAGCCTCACATCTGCAAGGCAAATGCCAAGAGTTGGATGGAGTGGTGTAAAGCACACAGACACTGGACTGTGGAGTATGGAAACGTGTTCTGTGGAGTGACAAATCATGCTTCTCTGTTTGGCAGTGAGATAGGTAAGTCTGGGTTTGGCGGATGCTGGGAGAACGTTACCTGCCTGATTGCATTATGCCAACTGTGAAGTATGGTACTGTTTTTCAGGGTTTGGGCTAGGCCCCTTATCTCTAGTGAAGGGCAATATTAATACTTCAGCATACCAAGTCATTTTGGACAATGCTATGCTTCCAACTTTGTGACAACAGTTTGGGGAGGCCCTTTTCTATTCCAATATGACTGTGTCCCAGTGCACAAAGCAAGGACTACAAAGACATGGTTTGATGAGTTTGGTGTGGAAGAACTCGACTGGCTCGCACAGAGCCCTGACCTCAACCACATAGAACACCTTTGGCATGAACTGGAACGGAGATTGGGAGCCAGGCCTTCTCGTTCAACAGCAGTGCCTGACCTCATAAATGCTCTACAGAATAAATGGACACAAAATCACACAGAAACACTCCAACATCTTGTGGAAATCCTTCTAAGAAGAGTGGAAGCTGATATCATTGCAAAAGGGGGACCAACTCCATATTAAAGTATATGTATTTGAATACAATGTCATTACAGTTCCTGTTGGTGTAATGGTCAAGCGTCTGAATGCTTTTGTCCACATTGTGTATTTTTGGAATTACTTTTGAGTGATGTAAACAGAAGTGAAACATTTTATCACTGGGATTCTGAGCAGTGCAGAGTCTGTAGTGATAACAGTTGGTGCTGGATAACTGCTATTAGGGAAGCCTGCTGAGATTGCTTCGTTTATAGCCTGAGACAGCAGCTAAAGGGCACCCTACTCATCCTTCATACAAACTACCATAAACACGTATACGGGTAGTGAGCACAATAAAATAACAATTATTTGAATGTTGTCATTTAGTTTTCTGCCAAAACATGCTGCCCGAGACAGCTGCTCTAGGTCGCCTTATAATGCACATCTTTAATAAAAGGCAACTTTCCACTGGCATGGCAGAATAAATGTAATTTTCTTGTAGGTAGGCAGACAAAAAAATTATTGCATGTAACGTGATCTAGCCATAGTCTTATGTAGAGAAAAGACTAAAAAGAAAAGATGGCACCAAACAGTGACAGGGAGTATCTGCCAAATCTTCATTTTCAAAGTAAAGTACACCAATAAATAAAGTTTTTTTTCTATCCTTTCTTGGGGAACATTGGGGTATAGAGGCGATCTGGCACTTTAAGGCGTTAGTTCAACCCTAGCTCCTCCCTCTCTATACCCCACTACCTGCGTAGCCTCAGTTTAGTTTAAGTGCCTGGTGAATTGGGTTGTTTTTGGGCTGCAGAGCAGCCCAGTTCACGTTTACTTTAATTTCATTAATTTTTATTTTACATCAGAGGCTTCTTCCTACTGTAAATTGACAGCTGCATTGGCCTCTCACATCGCGACTGTCAGTCATAGGACCAGCATTTCCTGTTGAATGGCAGCACACAGCATTGATGGCTGTGCGCTGCCTGGAGCAGGGGATCAGAGGTGCACTGTAGGTAACTCTGCTGCCATTCCCAGTGCTATACACCTCCGGGGAGCCAGCCACAGTCACAGCTGCTGCTTCACTGTACAACAGAGGTAGGCAGGAGGGAAGTGAAACCCTCTCCCAGCACAGTGCGGGGAGTGGGGGAAGAGACTTAAGTAAACCCCTGCTTGGCACTGGGTTGGTGGAGGGAGGTGTCCTGCTGGGCCCTGGGGAGAGGTGTTTCCTCCCTCTCCTACACTTCCTCCTTGGTGGTCTTTCACTCCTCATGTGCAGATACCAGAGTAGGCAGCCATTTTGCAGCTCCAGCTTCTCCTTTTTCTGTCCTTTGTCCTGTAAAGTAGCGGGTTGTGGGGTGTTTTTTTTTTCTCTGGGATTTGTCCCTTAGACTGTTGGGGCTCTTTGGCTGTATAGCAGGTTCACTTTCTGTGCTTTGATTGTGTGCAGCTTGTCTTATTCACTGTGTTTTTGACCCATCTGTTAACATGTCAGGTTAGGATTAGGGCTGGAGTGACTTCTATTTTGAAGTTCACCTGTAACTCTAAGATGCCGTCCTGACGGTCAGTCGCAGACATTTTGTGTGCGGCCTGCCAGTCTAGAGATCACATCCCATGTACGCCAGCTTCTAGTTCCAAGTCGGCAGAGCTCGTCTGGGCTCTGTCACTGACCAAAACTGTAGCTGAACTGTATCTGTGGGCGCTCCTCTTAATCCCCCTGCCTCTGTAGTGAGTGGGGTGGATTTTGCTCTTGGCTCACTAAGCCAGGGTCTGGCTGGACCTGTGGCGGTGGATTTTGAAGAACCGGCCTGGTTACATGGTCTTGTGATTTCGGTACAAGGTTTGGTTTCTGTTTCCTCCCCCATGAAGAGGATGTTGCAATCCGCTATGCCATCTTCCTCTCGTAAACGCAGGCAGGTGGTGGCGTCCCTGCAGAGAAATGTCAGATTGTGACTGTTCTTCCCAGGTGGAGGGCTAATTGGTGGGTGATTCTGATGGGGACAATTTTTCCTTGTAAAGGTAGTTCATCCTAGGCTGTGGCTCAGATACTTGAAATTCCTGAGGCAGTAGTCCCTGAGACTGCATAGCCCTGTCTCTTTACGTGATGGACAAGCAATATTTGTCTTTTCCGTCTTCTTCCCATTTGGAAATTTTGCTGGATGAGCCTTGACCTTCACCAGATCGTAAATTCGAATTGTCCCGTTGGCTGCAGTCTTGTTATCCCTTCCTCCCTGAGGTTCTTGCAAAATGGAAGACTCCAGTTGCGAGGCTGGCCACAACCATCCTTCCAACCCTTCTTAAGGACGGCACAGACTGTTAGGTTGAGGGCCTCATTAAATCCATTTTTGTGGTAGGGGAGGCCTCTTTGCGGCCCGCTTTGACATTGGTGTAGGTTAACAAGGCTGTGGAACCCTGGTCAGCTGTCTGAGGGTCTGTTGGTTGGGAGACAGTCTTCTAAACTGCTTTCCTTGGTGGATCAAATTCAGGGAGCTACAAATTCCTTGGGGGAGGCGGCCCTGGACGAGGGTCTGATTGGGGCACAGATATCTGCCTCTGCAGTTCCGGCTCGTCGGACTCCCTGGCTTAACTCCTGGGAGGCTGATATTGACTCTAAAAAGGCTCCTGAAGCAATTCCCTTTTCTGGGGGTGTTTTGTTTGGGCCTCAGCTTGACACCATTATCAGCCAAGCAACAGGAGGGTGCATCAGTCACTACTTTGGTGGTTGCAGAAGAACGATCTTTGCAGATCATTCTCGATCTAGGTTTGGACCTTGACAACAACGGATGCCAGCCTATTGGGTTTGGGGGCCATTTGTCTTCATGTTCTGTTTCAGGGTCATTGGACTCCGGAAGAAACCAAACTTCCAATGTATTGTTTATCTCTTCTGCGAGAAGAGTTTCAGAGCTTGCAACATAAAAGACCAGAAGATCCTTAGTCTTATGAGCATCTGCAGTCCTAGTACGCAAACATTGGTCCGTGATTTGCGTACTTATGTGAGTAGGACTGCAGATGTGCATAAGACTGAGAATCTTCTTGTCCTTTATGATGCACACAAGAGAGGCTGGCCAGCCTCTAAGGTGGCTATTGTTCGATGGATTATGACTGTAATCCGTCAGGTTTATAGTGGGTCTGGGCAGTCTGTTCTAGATAATCTTCGGGCTCAGTGAGTGCTTCCTGGGCAGCTCGGCAGAGGGGTGCCTCGACTGAGCAGCTGTGTCGGACGGACACATGGTCTTCTGTCTTGTGTCACTGGAGGGAAAGCAAACACAATTTGGAGTGAGACAGAAAAAATATACACGACTTTTGTGTCGCTTTACAAATATTATTTTTCATATTTATTTATACCAATATATATACCTTATATCAATTAAATTAAATTATTTTATAAATATGGTTCACTTAAATAGATGACATATTTTTGTAGATTATAAGGTCTTCTTTTGAAGTCCTTTCAAAAAATGTTTTTGAATTCTTTCTGTTTGGCAACTAATAGAAAAAAAATCCCTTTTTTTAGATTGCAATTTATATAATTTCTGAAACTAATAATAATAATTTTTGATAGTCTGTATTATATATTAAAAGATATATAAAGTCAGTAAATTAAACATGTAATAAATAAGTGACATCTGGGTCAGCTGCAATGTATATATTTTTCTAATTTTAGTTTTATCTTTAGACTCTGGTTTGTCACTTTATAAAATGTTCTATTTGATCTTAGTGCAAAGTGTGTGTGTGTGTGTGTGTGTGTGTGTGTTTGTAAAATGTGTGTGTTTGTTTGGATCAGCAGTATTAAACAAATGAGCATGTCTGTTGATATGTCTGTGATATTTTGGGAATATTAAGGCCATTCCAATGGGATAATATGATTTAATTTGGTTGCAAATTGATACATGTATCCTTTTGGATTTATATATATTTTTTGTGCACTTCCATTTAGTTTATTATCGGGTACTTTTATACACATTTATATAATAATGTTTCAATTCCAACTGCCTCAAAGGCAACACTGCAATATTAGGGAACTACTGAGACTCTTTGCATAGCAAATATGTAAGAAGATTAAATAGCGAGAGATTGTGCCCCATGTTATCATATTACACTTTAAAACAAACAATTTTTTAGCCTGAGATACTGTCTGTTTATTTGAAATCAGTTGATACTAATTATAGCCTTTTTTGAAACAAATTAATCTTCTATTGGAAATAGTGTCATAATTTTGGATAAAACCCACACAGCCCCTCTCTGTTATAAATAGCGTGGATACAATCAGTCTTAATGTGGACAATAAATATAAGTTAATGTTTTTTAATATCTTGTGGGGACAAATTATGATTGTACTATTATTATTATTGCCAGGGCTTTCATATATTGACATTTTATATTTTTAGCCTCTGTTTCATATACAAAGTAAACGATAAATGATTTAGAAGTATATTTAAAAATATATATGAACTTTTCTGTAATTAGGAGATCCTTCCTGTCCATTTTTGGGTTTCAACATATTATTGTTCTGCATTACAGCTTACTAATGGTTTATTAGTAGCCTAAATACTGCATTTGTTATCCTGTGATGTAAATCATACTTGCCCACTTTCTTCAGCTCCCTTCTGGGAGCCAGCCAGGGGAGAGGGACGTGAGGGGGCGGGACGGCCAAAATTGCGTCATTTTGGCCCCGCCCCCTGTGACCTCATGAAGCAAACGCGGGAATCGCAGCGTTTGGGATCTAATTCTGCCCACTTCACTAGGAAGTGGGGCACTTCCAAGTGAAGTGGGCAGAATTCGGGAGATTGCCACACTTGCCCGGGAGTCCGGGAGACTCTCACAAAATGCCGGAGTCTCCCGAATATTCCGGGAGAGTTGGCAAGTATGATGTAAATAGAACGCACTGAAGCATTAAAGTCTCTTCTGGTAGGATATCAGCAAAGTTTAGTGAGCCCATGCTGTCTCAGCAAGTGTATTTAAAATAGTTTTGCTGTAAAAAGATGGCATTTTAGCCTTATGCAGGTAGTGCCTACCTTCCAACAATCTACATTTATTTCTCCATGCCCTCCTTTATCTAAAGGACACACCGCCTTACCTTTTCTGTCCTTCCTTTGTGGTTTATAACCTTCATATATTTTTTATTGTCTTTATCATGTCATTGGACTTAATCGTATCCACATAGACAAATTGTGCCGTAATATAAGCTACTCAGCCTGACTATAGAAAGGTATAAGTAAAAAATACAGAAGGTAGACAGTGACAAAGGAATGTAGTTAATAAAAGTTGCAGGAGGGTATGCACTGACTCACATGCATTGAAGTTTCTGATTTGTGGCTGCAGAATTAGTGGCGCTATATAAATAGCTGCTGATGTTGATTGAAACAACATCTAACTAGTGTGATAACTATTTGTAAAATCTTAATTGCATGGAAGCCATACTTTGTGCAGCTGATTAGGGAAATGATTTGTTACCTTTTATCTGTTTACTAACATTCTGCTAAGAAAACAGATTAACAGAGTTTATTTACGTAGATTAGGGTAACACTTGCTAATTTTACACGTTCACTTTGCCCGCCATAGCCGAGAGCCAGGCTAGAATGCTAAAGTCGGCCCGTATCTCTACAGTATAGCTCCACAGAGAGCCGTGGAAGTCTTTGCAGTTCATACATTTTCTGTCCTATGTCACTGGAGGGAAAGCAAACACGATTTGAAGGGAGACAGCTCTCCACTTCAGGTAAAGAGGGGCTGTATAAAACTAATGAAATACCCACTAAAGTTTGATATCTTCTCTTCAGAGAGTCTGGTAAGATTACCATGATTCCTTTCAGAAACCCATTTTACTTCACTGTCATGACAACATCTTAAAGAGACACTGTTATGGCACTAAAACTGATTTTTGTTCTGTAATTTTAACATAGGATAGCGTGCTGTAATCAATTTAATGTAATTTAAATGTGAAATGTTTACGCTCTTTTCTATTGATATGTATGCAGAGAGGGAAAATGATAAGACTTTGCAGATAAGTGCTACACAACAGTTACGTCTCAGTTGGCTATATCTCTTGTCCTATCCAGCTAATAAGACTGGTATAGGCTACAGACATTACTGTTATCTATTTGGTTTTAGGGCTTGGGCTTCACTTTTACTGCACTAAAGATCTATATTGTATCTGTTTCCAGGAATAAGCCCCTCTAGCTACTCTCTGATTTAATATCTTATCATATATTCACACAGTCAGACAATATTTCAACTCAATTTTGTCAGGAAATCCTTTCCTAACCACCTTTATCAGTCACAAACCGCACTTTGTGCACTCATGACTTGGAAGTGTTTACGGTATGGGGTTACACATGATCCCAGCAGGTAATCTTCTTCTCACCTATCGCACAGGTTACAGATTTGCTGAATTGACCCAAACAGCGCTCCCACAACCACACCCACAACCACACCCACTTTGGTCTTTCCACCACCTATTGAATAAGGGCAATTGGACCCCAATATCCTGTCCCACACTGGCACGCAATGAGCACTCCTTGTTACACACAGTTAGCAAGGCACACAGCAGCAATCAAAGGGTTAACCCTTAACCCCTCAAGGCTCTATGTCACAAATGTACAGACAGGCACACACTATGCTGGGTTTACAAATGTATTTGCAATTCACACCTCAGCAATGAAAGGTTTTAGCATGTTTAAGCAATCTTATCTCTTCTACACAGGCAATTGGTCGGTGGTGGGGGGAGCAGGGTAGTTAAAAAAAAAAAGACAAACCATACTCACGTGATCGCAGCGCCGGCGTCCCTCCTCTCTGCTTTTCTGTGCTTCATTGCTCCAGACTGACTGAATGCTGGGCGTGACATGATGACGTCACACCCGGCAGAGGAGCAGAGAAGACCAAGAAAGAAGAGAGAAGAAAAGGTAAGTGAAGAGAGGAAAACGTAGAGGGGGGGGGGGCACAGAGGGGTTAAAAAACGAAGGGTAGCACAGAGGGGTTAAAAAACCAGGGACAAGCAGCATGGCACAGGGGGTTAAATAAAAGAGGGACAAGCAACATGGCACAGGGGGTTAAAGAAAAGAGGGACAAGCAACATGGCACAGGGGGTTAAAGAAAAGAGGGACAAGCAACATGGCACAGGGGGTTAAAGAAAAGAGGGACAAGCAGCATGGCACAGGGGGTTAAAGAAAAGAGGGACAAGCAGCCTGACACAGGGGGTTAAAGAAAAGAGGGACAAGCAGCATGGCACAGTGGGTTAAAGAAAAGAGGGACAAGCAGCCTGGCACAGGGGGTTAAAGAAAAGAGGGACAAGCAGCATGGCACAGGGGGATGAAGAAAAGAGGGACAAAGACAGCATGGCACAGGGGGATGATGAAAGGAGGGGGAAAAGGCAGCATGGCACAGGGGGATGAAGAAAGGGGCAAAGGCAGCATGGAGGGCGCAGTGTGATCATAAGGGGGCATAGCGTGGTGATGATAAAGGGGCACAGTAATGTGTGTGTGATGGCACGGAGCGTTTGGCAATGTAGTGTGTGTGAGGTAGATAGTGGCTAATTAATGGCTGCTATTTTGTTTGCGGGGTAATGGGAATACTATTTTAATGTTGGGGCTGGAGGAAGGCCTAATTATTAATCATGGATGCTATTGATTTAAAGGTAGGCCTGGCTGTAATTTTCTAAATGTAGCCATTTTTTTTTCTAAATAGGTCATCCAACATTCCAGGATCCAGACAAGCCGCAACTAAAGAAACCAGCAGTCACATGTGGTAAAAGTGAGAAGAACAGGTAGGACAGAGCAGCATAGTGTGTGAAATGTTGTGATTCTAGTAGGGACAATGCCAATGTTTGGTGAGTGTTTGGTGAGCCCAGTGGGCGCAGGCCAAGACTGAACTCTTTCTGTACACACTGCATTCTTCCTATACTACACAAGAGTGCTAGATGTCCTGAAAGTCAGGAGTGCTTGGACAAATGTCGCGCTCCGGGGTATTTAGGACCTAGTGATTTTGTTGTGCTAGCCACGCCCCAATGGTGCATTGCCACGCCCCCAATTGTGTGACCACACCCCTGCCTTTGGTAACTCTCCACAGATATAGCCTAGAGACTCCCCCTTCAATAAACCAGTCATAATCTCCCGCACATTTAAATATTATTATTATCATTTATTTGTTAGGCGCCACAAGATTTCCGCAGCTCCGTACACAGTACAAACCGTACACTATACAGGGTGAAACAGTACAGAACAATAAACAAAAATACCAATACTTCAGAAACTCCAGGCAGGCTGATGCAATAAGCACGGACTAGAAGAACAGGTGAGGAGACAGGAGGGAAGAGGGGCCCTGCTCATGTGAGCTTATATCCTTAGTACCAAACATGATGGAATTATAACAATCTGATATCCCTTTCCCAAAGACATGTGATTATAGCTGATCCCTAGCACCGCTAGTAAGTATAATTCACAACCCGGGTGTGGTTTTTACCCATCAGTATGGAGTGGCACACAGATTTTCCAAAATATGAAATATGAAGGTATTTCCTTTGAAGTTCATATTTCTATATACCTGCTTAAAGAGCCTTCAGGTTTTACCTGGGTCTCCAAGATTCTCACCTAGGCATATGGCTCTCTAATTTACATCTAGTGGTTCTTTTGTGTTTACAATACCTATTGAAAGGAAGTCAATTAGGTGGAATACATGATCAAAACAATGGATGTCTAGGATCTGCATATCTTAAGCTGGTCTTCCTACAAAGGGTCTGCTCAACCTAATTACCTTCTACTGAGTTAATTGACCAAATGTTTTAAAAAGGAAACAAACATTTATCTGAGGGGAAAATCATGTTCACTTCTATGTATGCAATATTTTATTTGGGCCCTGACATTTAATATTTTATTTCATCATATCAGATTTATGCTCTCATCCTGACACTGTATTATAAAAACAATGCTATCAGTTAACTAAAATAAACCTTTATGACCAATGTCACCTTAATTGCAGTTAGCTTGCAAGTGACCCATTCTTCCTATTGTCCTATGTACCATTGCTGGTGTTTTAGTCAACCCGTTGTCACTAGATGTACTGTGGGTTGTTCTCTTGCAGTATATCACCATTTCCTATGCAGTTGGTGATTTATTCTGTTAATAGTGCTATTGTGAGATGTGCCCTTGGATGTTATCGGATATCACCTAATACAACTATGCTTTATCATTAATCTAATATCTAATTAGGATGAACTGGTGATAATTTCTATTCATCTGAGTTGCTGAAATGCAGAGGAGGAATACCCCTAAGGGTACTCTGATCAATAGAAATTATATCTGCTTCCTCCTAATTATATATTAGATTAATGATAGGGCATTGAAGCCGTTGGTTGTGGCTGTATGAGGGTGTAATTATTAGGATGTTTATTATATCCTTTATACAAACAGCAATGCTGTATTTGGTGAAATCCTATAGCATTCAGGGGAAGATCTCACAAAAGCACTCACAATTTGCCAGAATAAGCCACCAACAACCTAGGGAATGATGATATAGGAGAGTAAGCCATTAGTATATTTGACGAAAACGATTTTCTAAATGATCTGTGAAACTTTGTTTACTTCAGTGGAGAATTATGTGAGACTTCTGAATCGGCCATGAAGTCAATTGCAGCAACATCATTTAAAGTCATACTACTGATAACTGCTGGATGTTTATAATACTACTGCAGATTCCCAAACATAAAAGTACAGAGAGGATTACTTTATTTCCGTCAAGTAATTAATGACAGATTGTAGAATGAATGTGATTCTCCCAATAAAAGACACATGCAAGGTGTATAGATAAAATGTACCCGTTTAAAGAAGAGAGCTGGGCAAACTCAGATATGGTTCCTAAACTTGATGCAGCAATTTAAGTGCTGGCCCATAGAATCACTATTCCTCTGGAAGACAGACGTCCATTAAAATATCCTATACGCCAGGCAGAGCATACTGCAGACAGTATCAGACATGTCAAAGTCAGCCGAATTTACACAAATAAGAACTTGAGGAAACATCAGACATATTAGTCACAATGAAGGTCTGTGGATCCAGGTGTCAGCAAATCAACCAGTTGCGGACAGGTTGGTTACCCAAGCAGTAAGAGTTACTCATTGGAATTTAGAGAAGACTTCAGACATGTCAACTTATTTTTCAGAACAAATACAGTTTACATGCAGTTTCTCAGGTCTGTGCTTGTGGCCATAGAGCTAGGAGATTCGGTTTTAAGAACTCATCAGATGTTCCCCAGATATTACTTACTAGGTCACCAGTTTAAGTTCACGTTTTATTCCATTTGGCTTATCCACAGCAACCCATACTGTTACAAAGATCCTGCTGGAAGAGATAGTGCATTAATATTACAAGAAATCAGAGTATGTACTTATTTGGACGATAACATTTCAAAGGGAAATCCAAACAACGTACAGCCGCGATCATCAGAACTCTATAGTATCATGGATGGGGCAGCACGGTGGCTAAGTGGTTAGCACCTCTGCCTCACAGCGCTGAGTCATGAGTTCAATTCCCGACCATGGCCTTATCTGTGAGGAGTTTGTATGTTCTCTCCGTGTTTGCGTGGGTTTCTTCCGGGTGCTCCGGTTTCCTCCCACACGCCAAAAACATACTGGTAGGTTAATTGGCTGCTACCAAAATTGACCCTAGTCTTTGTGTGTCTGTGTGTAAGTTAGGGAATTTAGATGTGAATGAGTTCTACATAAATAAATGGTGATGATGATGGGTAATCAATAAGAAGAAAAGCCAGCTTATTCCATCTACATAAACAAGGATTTAGGAATTATAGTAGAAAATAGAAAATGGTCATGAACACAGTTAAGGACCTGACCAAATGAGCCCTCTATTAAAAAAAAAAAGAAGAAAAGCTGGACGGCAAAGGAATCTTTGAACTAATGTTAACTGCTTCCATGTTTCTAAGGAATGCCAAGTCCATAGAAACTAAACTATATGAGCCTGATTCATTAAGGAATGTAAAGCAAAAAAAAAAATGAGTAACTTTGCACCTTGGCAAAACCATGTTGCATTACAAATATCAGTGCAGATTATTATAAAATATGTGTAGTTCTATATTAAGTAAAATCCTTACAGTTATTGACCATTTAACTATTTCTCAGTTAACCACTTTGTGGTTTTTATCTGTGTACTCTTTGTTTTAGGCAAGCTGGGAAAAAAGAGTACTGAAGAGCTTGAACAGTATGTGTACAGAGCTCAATATTCCTCTTGCTCGCAAGGTACCTTTTCTTCTATCCATTGTGTAAAGTGTCGGTTTCATGGTGCCATGGCTGAATTGGTACTATAGTATGTACATTTATCCATACCAAGTGATCATATTGACAATAATTGCTTGTAGATAATGTGAAATGCCATACTGTCTAACATAATATGTCACACTAGCATCCAATCACTGCCCTCAGCATACGTGGAATATTTCATTATGCCTTTGTATTGTTAAATTAATGTAATTCATTGTCCTAAGCAAATTTACAGCATCGTGCCTTCTATATTTCTATATATACATTAAGTATGAAAGAGAAATTAATTTAAACAGAAAACCATCATCTGTAATGCAGAATGATTGACAATAAGATATTTTCAATATTCAGTATTATACCATATGTATTATAAAACATGGGTTTTGTAGACCGGTGCTATATAATTACAAGAAGGGGAATTCAATTGGCTGCGTTACTGCTGAAAGTAACGCGGCCTGCGCAGTGTTACCGATATTACGGTAATTTTGTGCATTATCAACATTAATACGGTAATCTTTAATGCTGGTATGTGCTCGCAGCTCAGGGAGTCGCGATCAGAAATCAGGGTTTAAATTACTGTATGAACGGTAATAGAATTAACGCCGCGTTGAGCGCAGCTGAATTGAATTCCCCCGAGTATCCAAAGAACGTGTACTGTAACAATGTAGACAAGCCCTTAAAGAAGAACCTCAATAAAAAATAAAGCACCCTGCTACGTAAGTATTTCCCTACATAGTAGTCTGTGGTGGTCCATCCCCAGGAGTGATCACCAGTGCAAGTGCCGTCATATTCTGAATTCTGTAGATGCTGAGGATCTGGAGCCATTGGGTATGATTTAAATTGTTGTCATTTGGGGGTGTGCATAACCTGTCCATTCAGGCTGGCTTTTGATGTTAGTGGCAATCATTAACACGATTACCACAATTACGGCACCCACGAGACCTACAAATAAAAAACAAATGTATTAAAAACCAATATAAATATTATTAGACTTACCTGAAAACAGACTGTGCAGATCACCGATGGAGCAGCATGATGACCGCAATTGATTTCGAATGAAGAGCTGTCCGGCACTACAGTTTAGTATCATCGCGTCTTCTATTCTTGTTAATTTAAAGCGGCAATGTCAAGACACCGCAAGTTAAGTGTTTAAACACTTAACCTGACATTGCCGCTTTAAATTAACATGAATAGAAGTCGCAATGACATAGTGCCGGACAGCTCTTCATTCTAAATCAATTGTGGTCATCATGCTGCTCCATCGGTGATCTGCACAGTCTGTTTTCAGGTAAGTCTAATAATATTTATACTGGTTTTTAATACATTCGTTTTTTATTTGTAGATCTCGTGGGTGTCGGATTTTTCGCAATCGAAGAACCGTACCCAAACCTTTGATGTTCCCAAAGTTCTGCTTTCACAGTTCTGAGTTCTGATTGTCTATTCTAAACATATTCATTGTTATAATATTTTCTGCGTTCTCTGTATTGTGCAGCATTATCCTTCCCATCCAGAAATGCTCAGTTACAAAATTGTAAAAATGCAAAACCTCACACTCTTAATTTTGCTGAAATTTCAATGTAAGTGCATGAATTTGTGAGCCAAAATGATTACATCTCAGGGGCACTTTTCATTATCTGATAGGAGGTAGATGGGAGGACCAGGGGCATTCCTGAGTACAGATCATGAACATGAGTGTGCCTATCTTTGCTCCTACATACAAATTTGTTATTTAAATTAGATAAAGGGATGGGGAAGGTGCATTGAGGGGTGTGTGTCCGCCTTTTTCTTTCCTCAAAAGAACTAGGTTTAACATGGCAAAGATTGTATCACATGGGACACATTTTACATCTTGCAGCTGCATATCTCTGTTCAAGTACATTTTTAGAAATAATGTTTTAGCCGAATTCAAACACACAAAAGAGGTGTATGTAATAAAGTCCTACCTGATATCTCCTTAATATAAGGCATAAATGAGCCCAAGCAGTATTTTAAGAGAAAAAAAATGAATGAAGGGGGTGGTCTTAAATTGGTAGTAAGTTGGACTTTCCACCCTGCAAATTCTATAGTGATTAGGTAAACTCGCAAAAGTAAGTGCTACCAATTGCCAAACTCCCCCACGCCTCAGTGATGTCACTACTTCCTAGCGAAATCATAGTCTGAATATTGGTTGAGCATTTTTAGGGTTAATTTCACTTACTAGCATATGTTTTACAGAGACCAGCTGATGAACAGAAAGAATTATTCAATAAATGGAATGAAATGGGAACAGACGAACCAGGTATGGCCATGTCTGATAAAGAACAATTACCTAGTTTATTCTGTCTGCAGAACTAAACTGACTACATTTAATATAACCTACCAATTTAGCTAAAAAATAAAATATTTCTGGTTCTGTTCATATCCAAGTGTGAGATGTAATATTTGATTTGTTTTCATCTCTAAAGTTGTTAGACCCAAAGGAACCTTATCCTTGAGTAACATATAGGGGCATATTCAATTAGCTTTCGGATTCGCGGTAACGCGCCGGAACAGCCGCGAAACGTAATACACGTTACCACAATAACGCGTTAATGCGGTACCGTAATACCCGCAAGAACGCGCACTTTTCGTGGTAACGCGCGTTACCGCGAATCCGAAAGCTAATTGAATATGCCCCATAGAGTGCTTTAAGCCACGTAATTTGGCATTTCATCTCATGGAATTCGTCAATCAACTTGTCCGTCCTGTGGAGCAACATCATTTTTTAACCATACCAAACTGCCTGTATCTCATTTTCTTTGATGAGCGAGTATCATATTTATTGAGTCTTGCATAGAAATGATCTGGAAGTAAATAAAAGCTCTCTGAGAAGTGTTTGCAGCTTAGTTTGTAGACTCATGCATCACTTTAGTGTAGCAGAATTGTCCATAAAACACAAATTGCACTGCTGGGTAGAAGGTTATGGGGGGAATTCAATTAGCCGCGATGTGTCTTATGGATGTTTCGGAGCCGCTATGCGGCAGGGATTTTAAAGAAATCTCCGCTCATTTTGCCTCCCGTCCCATACAGGTGCGAGGAAAAATAATCTGATATCTCTACCGTAAGTGCCAGCAATGCACGCGGTGCAAGGTTTGTGTGCCACATCGCCGGCAATTGAATTCCCCCCTATGTGTAGCATAAACAGTGTTACCTTACATATGATCTGGTAAGGGCTACTTTGTTTACTTAAAATATGCTATGTCCTAAGTTCTTATTGCTGCTTACAAGTTAAGACTGTCATTTTGTTTATGTCATTGTCTTTTTCTTTTTTTTCCCCAGACTTGAGTAATTTCAGACCAGTTTATGCACCTAAGGATTTTCTTGAGGTATGTAAAATACTGTAGAAGTCAGTTGAAGTGGAAAATATAAGTAGATTTTATGTCCTTTTAACATTTGCTTTTTCTATTAACATTTTTTGTTTACATTTTCTGCTATCTGGCAAATTAGACAAAACATGAAGACCATGCTCATTGTTGTGGGAATCTAGTGGGCAGGAACTTTTCATGGGATCACTAGATACAAACAACTATATATATATATAACAGATGTAGCACGCATCATTATCTTCTAATACTGGGTGACTTCATTATTCTTCTGTGTGCTGCTACTATAATGGCAAGCATAACATCAAGTGTGTTTCACAAATATATGTAATGTTTAAATTACTTGCCATACACCAGATGGCACTATGTATGTTGAATTAATGAAATGCATGTAGCACATGTGTTCTGTGTTTTATAAATGAAATTACTATATTCATATCCGTAGTCATAGTTAAGGATCTGTAACATCTGTGGTTTGAGCAGAGGTAACTGTATCCTCTAAAGGCAGCCGAATAGTAAGACCAGATATGCTACCTGTAATAAATAATTAAAAATGTGAATCTCACCCCTAAATCCTCAACCAGTGCTAGTCAGCCTGGGCTGGTCTCCACCATAATAGGGAGATCACAAGAGAGACTGGTTATCTCTGGTTGCTTTATTTACAAGTCTAAAGCACTGAGGTCAGTAGAGTTTCTCTCTCTAATTCTCATTATGTAATTCACATTCTCACCTATGTGTACAGTTTGTTCAGAATTGTACTGCTCAAGTATTTTAACCACCGTATTCCAGCAGTAAAATAGAGTATGGATCATGTGATGCGTCTATTTTGTTGAGCGTTGCACAACCTTCGGCCACCCTTAAGCCTAAATATCCACTAAAGGGGGGGGGGGGGGCTGGATCTGGCAGACCCTAATTCTGTAAAGCAATTGCCATCAAAGGCCTACTTCAAGGGCGCTAAACATGGCCGCCTTCTTGAAAACGTGTGTGTGTGTGTGTATATATATATATATATATATATATATATACATATATATATATATATATATATACATATATACATACATATGCAGGTTCACGGCTATGGATCTAGATGTCTTGCAATTGGGGAGGGGGGGTTGGTCTGGCATGGATGGAAGGGGGTTGGGAGGTTAACACTGTGTATAAATAAGTTGACAAGTCTCACAGTCGGCATTAATGATTCATTTCAAATATGTATGGGAAATGTTGGGTATGTTAGGTTATTAATGAAGCACATATGTTGCAATAATGACTAGCTGAAGCATTGCATTAGTTTCCAGGAATTTCCAAGGTCTAAACTGCAATCTACAAAGAGCCCTGGTTTTAACTATATCAGGAGATTTAAATGGGAAGTAATAATGATGCAAGAGACCAATGTAATTAGGCAGAAAGTTCTGCCACATAAACAATCCTGTACGGGCTACGCCTATCACTATACATAATGTATTTATGTTAGAGAGTGCTAGCAATTAGAAATATCAAGGCAATTATATTAGAATGCAATATTAATGGCACATAATTATTTTAGTAAATATGTACTGCACTCCTCCATTTGAATTATCCTGATAAATGTTACCTTAAATATTACCTTAGACCAGTGGTCAGGGAACAGGGGTAAATTACCCCAAATGGGGTAAAAATAAAATTCCTGTGGGTAATGCTGCTGATTTACATGCTGTCAGTTGGATTAAATGTGAAATTGCTGTTGTACCAGAAGAGCCTCAATGGTTGGCAGAGGCACTTCTTGAGCTTTGATGCAATAATGAAGCACGTATTGCATTTGCATCATATTTTTGGATGTCAACAGCTGCAAAGCCATTCAAAATTGCACATGAGGAGGCAGTCAAAAAGTCGCTGCCTTTTGCAACAACGATTATCCACTCTATCGAACATAAAAACAAAGCGGAAAAATTGATTGGATGCTGAAGACTGTATCCAAATTGCTCTGACATCAAAATGCCCCAATATTGATGCTCTTGTATCAAAAATGAAGCAACGTCATTTCTCCAAAACCTGAAGTTTTGAATTTGAAGCTTTCAAAGAAATTCTGAATAGATTAGATTCAATAAAAACTTGAATTTCAATAATTAATATGATTTCCTTTCAAATCAAGGGGGTAATGCCGGCGTATCTAAATATATTGGGGGGTTAAAGTTAAAAAAGTTTCCCGATCCCTGCCTTAGACAGACCTGTGAGATATAGAGCAGGAGTTCAGTGCATTGAATAGAAAATGTTACTAGACAGACTTCATCTAACTGAAGCTTGATGACATATACACCCATAGAAAAGGGAATTCTCGTGTCACTCCTCATAGGGTTCTATATCTGATGTAGCCTTAGGTACTGTCTTGATTCAGAATACGAGTGATATATCTAACCTTTCTCCCCTAGTATTGACCATTCAGCTGTATATTCTATAACCCACTAGCCATCATCACTGGTTCATAATGCAACAGATAGCTGAAAATTTCAAAGCAGAAATAGAATCCTTTATTAACAGTCACCAGGGCACAGCTTCTAAACAGATAGTGTGGGACATCACTAAAGTTTTAAAGATTATTATGAAGAATTATATTCCTCAATACTAACTGCCTATAATATAGTTTGTGAAGCATATCTTGCTAAGATTCCGTTGCCAGCTCTGAGAAATAAAGGCTTTGGAAGTAGACATGACCCAGGACCAGGTAACTTCAGCTATCATATCCCTACAGACCTGGGGGTAAATGTATCATACTCCGGTTTCTTTAAGTCGCCGGAAATCGACAGCTAAAATTTAAAGCGGCGCTGCCTTGTAAAGGCAAGTTTCCCTTTTCCCTTTACCCTTTCCGGCGACTTGAAGAAACCGGAGTATGATACATTTACCCCCTGGTCTGGATTAGAGATGTTCACTGACCCCTGTGTTTTGGTTTTGGATCTGGATTAACTTCGTGTTTTGGTTTTGGTGTTTGGTTTTGGATCCCTATTTTTTTTTTCTAAGATCACATAATTTGGCTCTTTTTTTGTTCTTACATTTATTAGTAATCTCAATAACATTCATTTCTAGTCAATTTTTGTCAAGGGACAAGAACATTGCTACCCCTCCTGTTTCTGTATGAGCAATGGCACTGGAGACTGGAGAGTGACAAGAACACTGATACCCATGTTTCTATGTGCTGGATCTCCTGGGGAGGGAGATACTTATGGAATCCAAAACCCGTGAGATCCGACAACGCAACAATGACGTTTTGCCTTGTTTTAGATCCAAGGACACACGAAAGTACCGAGCCGGCTCGTGAGCCTACTCGGATGCTCTAAATTCAGGTGGGTTCGGTTTTCAGAAAACCGAGCCCGAGCATCTCTATTATATATGTATATTGGCAAATCACATCCTACATGAATAATGGTTCTACATGCCTAATTACTTGTAATCCATAAATCCCTTATTTATCTACCTTCTGTAGATGTTTCCTGTACATTTTATGTTCAGTACTTTAGTAATTTTGTCTCTGCTAGAGATTTACTTGATATGTATTCTGGTTCTCCGTTTACAATGTTGCACCTGGTTTGTTCTCTTCTATCTTCTGTATGTTATCCAATTCATCTTCTTAGATTGGCTGGGAACTTTCACCCATCACTTGCCCCTTTGATCACACTTATGTGGCATGCACATACCTATTGCACTATAGAGGAGCTGACAACCTGCATTCTTATAGTATAGATGTGGTTGGATTATGTAACACAACAGTACTTAGGGCTTTTGTTACAATTTATTGTATTTGAAATACTCAATTGTCCATATGGTAAAGTTACAGCGGACAAAATTAGGGAAATGGCAGATGGGCCGAGGTTATTATGATTCACGCCCTATCATCGCGCCCACCATGCTAGAATATTATACAGCCTTTGTTACCCTTGTTAGTTATCGACCATGTCTTTCTTGCCGTCTCTCTGGTGACTACCAGGTTTTGTAACCCCCGGTGACCAACATGTTGCCCAAAATATTCAGCATATAGTACAGCCACATATGCCCATCTTGTGACCAGTACTCCATGCTCTCCCAATGAGTACTCCACAGCTCTTCAGTGAGAAGGGATTAGGATTCGTGATGGTACTTGTTGCATCTTTCACTCCAGGACCCTCTCACAGTGTATGCTTGCTCAGTGTATTATTGTTGTAAAAGACAGCGCTGTGGAATATGTTGGTGCTATATAAATAAGTGATAGTAACACTTGACTAGCCTTGTGCTTTATATGATCACATAACTCCTGTGTAACTTCTAATATCATTATATTTTATAGTCAGCAATGTATTATCTCATATAATCATCATCCATATTCTATATTTACTACACATCTGAAGATGTAAACCATAATGTGGGCAGCATGGTGACTTAGTGGTTAGCACTTCTGCCTCACAGCGCTGGGGTCATGAGTTCAATTCCCGACCATGGCCTTATCTGTGTGGAGTTTTTATGTTCTCCTCGTGTTTGCGTGGGTTTCCTCCGGGTGCTCCGGTTTCCTCCCACACTCCAAAAACATACTGGTAGGTAAATTGGCTGCTATCAAATTGACACTATTCTCTCTCTCTGTCTGTGTGTGTATGTTATTGAATTTACACTATAAGCTCCAATGGGGCAGGGTGTGATGTGAATGAGTTCTCTGTACAGCGCTGTGGAATTAGTGGCGCTATATAAAACAAATTATGATGATAATGTGTACATTTTATATATATTATATGTTGGTTTTTTTTTTCAGGTGTTAATTAATCTTCGTAACCCTAATTATGATAGTGGTGACCAGGCAAGTTTTAAAGCTCATCTTGGTTTGATTCAAGTTCCATTAAAAATTAAAGATATCACAGAACTGGTGAGTAATGGGGGGTGGGATAATGCTGCTGTACTTCTAATAAAATGTCACATTCAGAGAAATCAACTGTACAGGCAGATTTGTCCTTAGGTGCGACAACAGATTTGCTCTGTGAATACGGTTGTATCCAATGCCCAGACCTGAATTTATTTATGCCCGTGTCTAAGGACAATGAAAGTTAACAAATGATTGTCCTGCTAGACGTTCCTCCTTAACACTGATTGTAGTGGTGTGTGCTCATACTATTGTTGCTTGTTTATTTTCCGAAAAATTGAAATGTATTGCCTGATAAATTAAGTAGCAATGTGCATGCTTTGTTGTTACATGTCTTAATTAGTTCCACTGGAGCTTACTTGCATTGTCAGTAGTGTCTATAGCATATATATTATTCAGTCCAGGATATTTTTAAATTGTCGTCTTTTTTTATTTGTACCAGAATACCTTGTCATATATGCAAATTCTAAAAAGTAAATGGTGAGGTGACAATGTGCATTACAGATTAAATGAATAATACATTTAATAAATGAGTAATACATAATATATTTATTCATTGGAATACCTATTGCAGTTTTTGTACTGCAAAAAATCTTGGTCTTGGACATTGTAGTTTCTGTAGGACCATTTTGGTATTTTAATGTTACTCTTTCAAAAGAGTATCTCCAAAATGTGAAGGCTAAACACTATGCTCAAGTACCCTACAACTGGTTCTCAAGTGCTCTGTAACATGCTGTACACATTACCTAGTCTGAGGTCCAGACTCTGAGCTTTGGGGCAGTGGTTTGACACATGCTCTCCCCTCTTCCTCTGTACTGCCTTGTAGTCTGTCTGAGCAATCCAGATAATCCAGCATCCTTTCCTGTCTTAATCACCTTTTGTAATAAAACTAGCATGATTCAGGACACAGTTGCAAGAAATGGAATGCACCAGAAAAGCGCTTTCTTTCTCTGTTGGTACCAAGGTTCCAGATATCTTTTGGTTGTTCCTATAGAAGAGCCAATACAGGGGGAATGATTTCACGTCTCTGAAAAAAGAACGCTGTGATCGGTGACCTCTTGGTCTTTGCCGGTACTGTGGCTCAAAGAGCTGTCTTTTTTTTTTTTTTCACCCATTGCCCCCTGAAATCGGGAAACTACAAAGCCTTGGTAGTTCTGGAGAGGCCAATCTAGGTCGTTTGGACAGATCTCCAATCAATTCACTTCTAAAATGACTCTTCCAGTTTTAACTGCTGGTAACTTTATTGAACAAGCTCTGGTTTCAAAGTATTAAATTCCACTAGTTCTTCTTGAGAAGCCTCTTTACATTATGACAGTTATTGGAAGTGTTATTTCTTGAAATATATATATCTGGATTAACACTATTTCCCCTTAACTTTCAAATTGTGGTTTTTACATAAAGAACAAGACTCTCATCTATATAGAATTCTGAAATCTTTAAATCCGCTTGAAGTCTACCCTGGCTTCAACAACACATTCCTGTCATCAACATCCAGCCTTGTCACTTGTTATGTTGTTTTGTCATTCCATTTAATGGGCTGCCTCGTACAACCATCTATGTCTTCTGAATATTATGAAATTCCTGAACTTTTTTGTAAATTGACTTATTTTCCAGTACCACTCCTCACAGAGGTCATCCCCTATTAATAAGCATCCCCTATTACTTCCAGCAGCCACAACCACATATGTGTATCTTGTCATGACTTTTAGGTTGTGCAGTGTCACAGTGCTCTTTCAACATTTCATCAATTACATTCTCTTGGATTCTCTCTATCAACTTGTTATTGTCTACCTAGACAATACTTAGAAGTATGCATAAGATCTGGTTTCACACTTTGTCTATGTCAATCCTGTTCTTCAACATCTTCAAGAATCTGGATTGTATAATGAAGAAATGCATGTTTGAACAACCACAGGTTCCATTCTTATGGTACATTATATCTACATACAGCTTTGCTGTACGTACTGGCTGTGTTTATGTGCAGAATATAGAAGTTATGCTGACGTGAGTATGTGCTCCACCGTTGGCAACTCTCCAGAAAATGCTGATGGCCGGGTGGCATTAAGAAGTAGTTGGATGGGGCCAGTGTAGTAGTTTGCAATAATATTGAGAGATTTTGGAGGTTATTGCCCACACCTGCCAGGACTGGTCAGACTGATGATCAGTGGTCTAACATACTGCTGGCTGTAGTGCCGGGGGAGGCAAATAAAACAGCCTTGGTGGAACACCCAGGAAATAGGTGCTGGAGAGAACACTGATCACTCGTATGGTCTATAACTGTTACTTACTTTCATGTTCTCAGCAGTTCTTGTCAGTCTGTCATGTGTTTCTATGCGGAGCATTATACAGGACTAACATCCTTGTATTGCAACCTAGCTTGCAATCTAAAATAAAGCACATAGATGTGTAGAGAGCAAAGAGATGGCAGAACTTGGATGTGAACACCCCAGAGCTGCCTCTTGAAGTGCACAAGGTTGTAAGCAGTGGTGGTATGAAATGGATTGGTAATGGAAATTTATAAGTGGCAATCCGGAAGTTGTAAGTGAATCGAATTTGATGGTTTTACAGTACAAGCAGTAGGAGAAGTGGCGGTAAGGCATATCACCTTATCCTTATACCAGCCCACTTCCACCACAACAGCAAATACAGACACATGTTGTGTGCATGTGCTGTGCAACACATTTCATGCAAAACGCAAACATGTGCAACTCTAAATAAGGCCAATGACTAAGGGGAGAATGTACAGGCTGTGTACGACCAGAAAATGCTATTTTGCAGCATGTTATTTAAGGAAAATGTTGTCCCACTTTAAATTTATTTTTTCTGCTTCTATTTAGGTGAATATTAAGAAGTGTTTTATTGCATTATTTCTACATTATTGAATAAACCAATAATAAAACACGGTTTCTTTTTCACAGAGAGAGTTTTTTGGAGAACTTAGCCTAAATACAGGCCAGCTGGGCGTGGATGACTCTACTCCAGTACCTCCAGGTACATGTCATTTTAATGCACAATATCATAAACAATTTCTCATAACATCATATAATGATGTCTGAGACTTCACATTTTCTATAAAACAAATCTATTGGAGGCCATGTATTACAACAACTAAACTGATTTTGTTCTTATATGTGCACATATATACATATACCCATTTTTTCTTTTATGCAATACGGATGTATCAATTTATACCAACTATAAGACTATGTATATGAGATTGTGATACAGAATAACAGTTTGGCTCCGTTTTTTCATAGAGGTTATTTATTAGCCTATGCACTCTGAAGGAAGGTGTATGAAATTCTCTACTCGACCACGCAAGTGATCAATCAGATAAACGTCTCTGTCTCTTTTATTGACATATCGGTGCACTGATGATAGGATGATTTTTTATTATTGTGAAGTCTCAGACATCATTATATGATATTATGTGCAATTTTTTATGATATTGTGTGTTAAGAAATGTTTTTACATACCAATTTCTTTCACGTATCCTAATATTGGAGTGTCTGCTAGTTTCAGCGCTGTGTATTTTCTCTGGTCTTTTGTACATTTTTAGGATCTAACCAATCCTTCAAAGCTGCGGTCTGGCCCCCACTCTAATTATTTCTTACATATCAATCAGCGCCAGTATCTCTTTTTTAGTTTTGTATTCTCATGAATATTGTCAATCCCACAAAATACCTGATACCACTGTGTGTAGGCGACAGGTGACTTTCAGAGAACACAAGTATGGGAAACATTTGTCAGAATGTGACAACCATAACTTTATGCAAATTATGAAAGCTTATGTTTTGACTGTTCTTCTTTTTTTTTTTTAAGAATTGTTTGAAAATGAGCACTTCCGTATTGGGAAAAAAGGTATGTAATGTATTTTGTCTTTTATAAATATCTCACGCATATTACTTTTACTTTTACAAGCGTTAATTAATTTGCCACCTTTAGTGAGCAGATACAGTACGTATTATAGCTCAAAAAAAAAATCCACCAAAGTGAACAGAACACAGCACTGCAAGACAATTAAGGGATCAGTCAAATGATGTTCTCTTTTGAAGTTGTGAACCTAATGCACATTTCTTGGAGAGAAGCTTAATTTTATTTTGCTCTCTGCAAAATTTTGAGTTAATCTTCTAATTGCTGTCATTACTCCTCATATCATCTTTTCATATAATGTCACAATGTTGTCAGACATTAAACTGCTTCCTAGCCATTTTTTGCATCAGCAATATGTCGTCTTAAGTGACATTTTCATTACAGTAGTCAGGTCAGTTTCCAGACAAACTGGCTCCCAGGGCAGAGCTTTACAGTGCGCACCCACCTACGCCTGCACACGCACTGCTTCTGTAGTAGATGAACCATTCATCGCACAGGCATTTATATACTGATAACACACATTACTGCGATAGTACAAGAATCACATACTGATAACACACATTACTGCGATAGTACAAGAATCACATACTGATAACACACATTACTGCGATAGTACAAGAATCACATACTGATAACACACATTACTGCGATAGTACAAGAATCACATACTGATAACACACATTACTGCGATAGTACAAGAATCACATACTGATAACACACATTACTGCGATAGTACGAGAACCATATACTGATAACACACATTACTGCGATAGTACAAGAACCATTTTTGAAACAATGATTTATATACTGATAACACACATTACTGTGATAGTACGAGAACCATTTTTTAAATAACACACAGTGGATACAGTATCTGTATACACCCTTATTAAAATGACAGGTGTTTGCGATGTACAACCTGAAGTCAAGCTTAATCATATCAGACTTTTTTCAACCTTTAATGTGACCTTGCAGTCCACAAAATTCAGGGGAAAAACAAATAGACAATTTTTAGGAAAGAGAAGGAAAAATACAAAATCTACAACTCCTTATTTAATCTCTAGCCAGTATCAACTTGTGGACAGGGATGGAATGTGCAAGATGAGAACACAGGTACTACAGTATTTTTTGGACTCACCAGTATATGATTAGTTAAACGTGTACTTAAATGATGAATTATGTACTTATCTGAGTATATTTGTAGTTTCCTCTCTGTACCCTGCTCTTCATTTGACATAACCTGGGGTCTGGTTCCTCACCTGTGCCCATGCCCCTTCCGATTCCTCTAGCACTCTATCCAGTCACATACAAGGAACCTGTTTCATTCATTAATATAGATATTGTCCCTTTGTCCTTTCCCCAAACACAATTTCATCTTTCATCTGATTTAAGTTAAGCACACTGTAAATCATTAATTGTGCGCTCATCATTCAACACCTTTTGCTCCATTGTCTGTACTGGGAAAAATAGATGGTAAGTAAAAAACAAGTTGAAATAAACAAAAGGAAAAGAATGAATAAATGTAACATAAAATCATCTCGATGCTGAACTGTGATGCTCTATGCACCTGCATAGTTAGCGTATATCATTTAATTCAGGTCTGCAGAAATTTAATTTCCCCTTGAGACTTGCCAGCTATGACTAGACTGACCATGTCACCTACGTACATCATAGAGGTTTTATGGTGTCAGCTTCAGTATAAAACTTAGTGCCTGGCTCAGAACAGCATCAGTCACCAGGTCAAAATGAACATTGCTCTTACATATATGTGACAGTACAGTTTAACATCACCATCATACTAAAACAAAGACTCCCACATTGCTAGGCTTAATGGCTTCACTAAATAGTGTGACACTTTCATGATGTAGATCAGTGATAGGCAACCTGATACACTTCAAGAGCCGCATTTGGTGGCTTTCTAACCTTTGAAAGGGCCGTACATTGCCCTTAATCTCACTAATAAGTTAAAACAATGTATTTAATCAAAGAAAAGGGCACCTATCTGTAATAACTTATATAAGCGCACACAAGCTCAATAAAAAAACAGAAAGAAGCTGAGGGACGCGTATGCCCCATCACTGATGTACATGATAAAAATCCTGTTAAACTTACTATCAAAATGATTGCTTTAGCTTAATAGAATTGATTCTTTTCATAATAACTCCATTTGTAATGTGTCTGCCTAAGAAGCAGTTCAAATTAGTGGTGCCCTAGGGGTAACTTCCAATCCCATAGATTGTAAACTTGCGACCAGGGTTCTTTTACCTCTCTTTCTGTATGTATTACCCAGTATTGTTTTATTAATGTTTGTTCCCAATTGTAAAGCGCTACGGAATTTGCTGGCGCTATATAAATAAATGATGATGTATCCAAAAATAAAGTCACAAGTTAGAATGGTAGACGTCAACAAATCATATTTTTATATATGTTTACACTGGTACAGACGGCACTGCCAGAGGGTTTTTACTTTGCTGGAATTTCGGGAAGTGTATGAACTGCAATTTTTAAACTTTACCTTTAGGGTGTAGGCATAGATTAAGGCAGACTCTATGTTTTGGAAAGAGTGTGAAGGTGTTAAACCATGACTCCAAGCCCTTGGCAAATTAAAACAAATGTATTGATGTTCTGACTCCCTCTTCTGCTCTCTCCTGAACAGCTAACAACCTGTTCGTTCACTGGCTGATAGCTGTTTCTGTCGTGCACTGAATTCAACTTTCCAGAGTTCAATTCAGAACAGAAACTAGAACTCGTACAAGAGAATAAGAGTACACTGTAAGGAGGAGGGGAGAGAGCCTGATAGAGGCAGATAGAGATACTTATCTATACTTGGCACCAGATGTGACTCTGCATATTAGGCTTGGAACCAGATATTGTTATGTATATTAGACCTGGCACCATATATGACACTGCATATTAGGCTTGGAACCAGATATTGTTATGTATATTAGACTTGGCACAGATGTGGCTCTCCATATTAAGCATAATAACAGGTATGGCACTGCATATATTAACTCTAGCTATGTTTAACTTGTTTACTTGTCTCAGCATATACTAGGTACTAGATATGATTTAGATGTATACACCAAATACAGCAGAGCATAGTTTACCCGATCCCAGGTACAGATCAATACACTGTAGTTTATAACTTTTAAAACTGGCATCTAGATTTTGGACATGGTTGCTGAGATCTGCTCATACAGAAGGTGTATTCAGATGCCCGCCCTGCTAGCTGAATCAGGAATATGCTGCTTTATAGGCATATACTTACACTGTACTGCATGATCTGCAATAGTACCTGCTGACCACTTGATTTTTAATTAAAAAATTTGCCTCCACAACTAAAGTGTTAATGGCCAAAATAAAGGGTCAGACTATTGCAGTCCATTATCTGTTTCCAAGGAGAGACACCGCTATAAGTAGCTCTTTTTATTAAATACAATAAAGCATACTTACCAACTTTTTTCAGTTGGTGTCTGGGAGCCTCTTGGTGGCAGGTGGGCGTGCGGGGGGGGGGGGGGGGGGCACCCTCCAGCCTCTCTGTCCTGGAAATTGGGCAGGATTTTTATGACGTCACTTGTGGCATGTGCAGCTGGGCCGTGTTCTTGTGTATTATTATTAGAGACTAAACAAGGTGCAGGTCAGAGGTAAATCTAAGAGGGAGGGAGATTTTGTTATGAGATTTAAAATGTATGAATGGGTGGTGTTGTTGAGGGCTTTGTAGGTAAGGGTGAGTAATTTGAATTTGATTCTGGAGGACAGAGGGAGCCAGTGTAGTGATTTGTAAAGTGGTGCAGCAGATGTGGAGCAGTGAGAGAGGAAAATCAGTCTTCCAGCAGGATTTAGGGCGGATTGAAGTGTGGATATATGGGTGTCGGGAATTGCAGATAGTAGATGGTTGCAGTAGTCAAGATGGGAGATGATGAGAAAACAGACAACAGTTTTGGTAGCATGTTGACTAAGAAAAGGAGGTATTCTGCCAATGTTTTAAGGTGGAATAGAAGGTACTGGGAGAGAGTCTGGATGTGAAGAGTAAAGCAGAGGGTGGAGTCAAGTGCAGCAGGCTTGGGAGGAAATTAACATAGTAACATAGTAACATAGTTGATGAGGTTGAAAAAAGACACCAGTCCATCAAGTTCAACCTATTTTGGATCTCCTGCGATCCTGCACTTATATTTGAAATTAATCCAGAGTAAGCAACCGCCAATCTGTTTCAATTTTGAAAATCCCCCCAGACTCAATATTGCAATCCAATTTTTACCCTATATCCACTACTATCCTTTATTTTAAATTAACGGTCGTATCCCTGGATACACCTTTCCGCTAAAAATTTGTCTAAATTGTGGTGTTATTAACAGTGAAGGAGATTTGCGAGGAGATGGTGATTCTGGCATAAGGGACGATAATAATCTCTTTTTTGGACATGTTGAGCTTTAGGTAGCGTTTGGACATCCGTGTGAGCTGAAAGATCGTTTGTTACACAAGATAGTATGGAAGGAGAGAGGTCAGGGGAAGAAATATAGATTTAGGTGTCATCATCTTAGAGGTGGTACTGGAGGCCGATTGATTGAATTAGTGCCCCAAGAGAAGAGGTGTACAATGAAAAAAGTAAAGGGTCAAGAACAGAGGCTTGTGGGACCCAAACAGATAGAGGTAGTGGAGGGGTGGATGTACCAGAGGTAGAAACGCTAAAGGAGCAGTTTGATAGGTAGGAAGTGAACCAGGAAAGAACTGTGTCAGGAAGGCCAATGTAGTGAAGGGTCTGTAGGAGAAGTGGGTGATCAACTTTGATAGATCACTTTTGTAAGAGCAGTTTCAGTGTAATGTTGGGAACGGAAGCCTGATTGCAGAGAGTCGAGAATAGAGTGGGAGGAGAGAAAGTGAGATGGGCGTTGGAACACTAATCACTCAAGTAGTTTGAAGGCAAAGGGGAGGAGAGAAATAGGGGACTAGTTGTAGAGAGAGGCTGGATTGAGAGATAGTTTCTTTCGAATTGGTGACATGAGCACATGTTTACAATAGGATGGAAATGTGCCAGTAGAGAGAGACAGGTTGAAGAGGTAAGTTAGAGTTGGGCATGCAGCGGAGAAGTTGGGAGGGAATTGGGTTGAGTTTGACAGGTTGTAACGTGAGATGTTGAGATGAATGTAGAGACTTCATCTTCAGTTACTGGAGAGAATTAATTAAGGGTGGATTGGGGAGTGTAGGTGAAGATGGGTAGAGTGGGTGGAGTGTGTGGAATTTGGCATGAGGAAATATCTTGTAGAATGGTGTTGATTTTTTTCTTTGTAGTAGGTTGCAAAATCATGGGCTGTGAGGGAGGAAGGGGGAGGAGGTGCAGGTGGGCAGAGAAGGGAGTTGAAGGTGGCAAAGAGGTATTGTGGGTTATAGGACTTGGTGGGTATTAGAGATTTGAAGAATGTTTGTTTGTTTGGCAATTGAAAAGGCAGTGCTGTAAGATGAAAGGATGAATTTATAGTGGAGGAAATCCTGATAGGAATGAGATTTCCTCCAGTAGCACTCTGTACTCTGCAGTGCGGGAGCACTTTTGCAGGTAGTGGGCCTGTTTGGTGTGCCATGGTTGGGGTTTGGATGGTCAGACACTGTATGTGATAGCTAGAGCTGCATTGTCTAGGGTTGAAGTGAGTGTTTTGTTAAACCCTGCATATGCAGACATATGAGACAATAGTTGTTTTAGTGAAGATGAGAAATGGATTCGGTTAAGGGTACTTAGGTGTCATTGTGTACTTGTGGATTTAGGTGCAGGGGGGATGGCTGAAGGAAAGGAGGTTGTTCTGGGAATGCTAAGTTGGTGAAGCTAGAGATGTGGTAGCAGGAGAAGATAAGGTCAAGGGAGTGTCCATTACAGTGGGTGGGAGATGAGGTCCACTGGAAGAGGCCAAAGGAGGAATTAAGTGAAAGAAGTTTAGTTGTAGAAGAGACAGTGGGATTATCAATGGGAATATTGAAATCGCCTAGTATGAGAGTAGGCAGGTCAAAGGAGAGGAAATAAATGATCCAGGCTGCATTAAAATTACACACGTTTACAGACCCAAATTCAGTTGCTTTGAAATGCCGCAGACAGGTAGCAGATTTAATAACTCCGTTAGCTTATTCCAGACATGGGGAGACAAGATTCCTTATTGAATATAAGAACCATATGCCAGTTTGTTTACTTAGTAGTCACTTCCAACCATTCAGAGAGAGGCGAGATTGATTTATCACAAATTGGTACTGAAGAAGAATAAAATCATTACCTCATTTTCTGATAAAAAATAACTGTAAAGTTGTATTATTTGTCTGTCTAAAACAAAGCTTTCGGCAAAACTCTACCTGTACAACATCCAATGCATAGTAATATTGTTGTACAAATAGAGTTTTATAGATAACCGTGACCACTGTGGTATAGTCTTTTCCTCTATAGACCCAAAGCAATAATTTGTTTAATGTCTGGGTAGCCTTCCCCATAATATTCCTTGTATATGAATAGCTGTAAAGCTACACCTAGTCAGGTCTTTTCCTCAAGTACAAAAGTGGAAGCTGCTCAAATCAATTTATAGGCCATAACAGGTGCTTGAAAGGGTGGGGTTATCCTGCAAGGAACATACACACAACATTTTTTCCCGCAGCACACTGCTATAGCCAGCAACAGATCTGCCATTTCTACTGTAGATAAAAATGCAAAAGTCTTTGTTGCACACATTTGCAAATACTTTTGCATTTTTATCTACAGTAGAAATGGCAGATCTGTTGCTGGCCATAGCAGTGTGCTGGGGGAAAAAATGTTGTGTGTATGTTCCTTGCAGGATAACCCCACCCTTTCAAGCACCTGTTATGGCCTATAAATTGATTTGAGCAGCTTCCACTTTTGTATTTGTCTGAGAGGCATGTTGGTGTCAGTAGCTGAGGGGGAGTGCTGACATTGGATTGCTATTTGGAGGCTTCTGGGGTACCTCTTTGGTAAGTAAGCTCTCAATTTAAAAACACATATGTATGGCCCAAATATAGGGACTCTCATTGTTTAGAGTAGGACCATCCTATTAGCAAAAGTGCCTTGGCGTGGCGGATGGCTTAAACATACATTTGCAAATGTGTGCAACAAAGACTTTTGCATTTTTATCTACAGTAGAAATGGCAGATCTGTTGCTGGCTATAGCAGTGTGCTGGGGGAAAAAATGTTGTGTGTATGTTCCTTTTCCTCAAGTAGCCATCTTTATATAGTCATAAGAAATAAGCGCCTCCGTAAGAAGTAGATCAGGGTAATTAAGAAATAATACTCCCTCATTCTGGATGTTGTGTGTATGTATGTAATTATTTATTCCAGTGAGCTGTGTGGGAGGATGGCAGTCGAGTTGTATAGCCTTGGAAGGTTAAGAAGGTGGTTTGTGAATTGGAGAAGTTTGCTTTAACTGGTGACTATTCAGGGAAGGTTTGGAGGTTAGGGTAATGTAATGCATGAGTGAGGGAATTCCATAAAGGGGGTACAGCTTAAAAAAAGTCCTGTAACCAGGCATAGGAGCAATTAATGAGTTTGATTGAGAGTCATGTATATTGGGTAGGGCAGAGTGTAGGGGTCAATTTGGAAGACCGGGAAGAGATATATGTTGGTGCAGTTTTGTTAGTGGTGTTTTATGTTAGTAGAACTATATTATATTATCTGCTAAAGTACGGGCAACCAGTGTAGAGACTGGCAGAGCGGATCACCAGTAGAAAACTGTTTTGCAAGGAATATTAGATTAGCTACTTCATTCAAAATAAGCCCTCGCTCGGTATATCCCATATTATGTATGGTACCAGCTGCATGGCAATAAGCCCGCGCTTGATATAGCCCATATTGTATCTGGTACCTGCTGCGTGGCAATATAAATGCCCATATATGCTGCATATCTGTGTGTATCTAGCAAAATAAGAAAACATGAGATATTAGTTCATATTTTGGCCTTGACGCTGCACCCCAGCGTCAAGGGCACCTCATTATATGCAGGTAATGAGGTGCCCTTGACGCTTGGATTTTTGCTAGATACACACAGATATGCAGTGTATAGGATAATCACTGACAACTATCTTTTTTACTTCATTCAAAATAGATTGTAGGGGTGAAATCCTGGTCAGGGAAAGACCAGGAAGAAGGGAATTGCAATAATCAGTACAAGAGAGTATGAGTGCATGAATTAATGTTTTTGCAATGTCTTGTACGGTATGAGATGCATGTGCATTCTGGGATTGTTACATACAAAGTTATAACAGGATTTGGATACAGATTGGATGCATGGAACAATGGACAGTCGAGGATGACACCTAGACAGCTTGAGGTTTAGGGTATGTTGTCATGATGTCAACAGATATAGAGGTGTCTGGTAGGTAGCTTCAGTAGACTGTTGAAAAGATTTTGTTTCACGGGATGAGAGGACATACAAGACTCTGAAAGACATTCAGTAATGCATGCCAAGACAGACGGCGAGAGTTCCAAACAGGCTAGATACATTTTGGTATCCTGTATCTCTTTTGGAAAAATTATCAGCTCCTTTGGATTTCCGTATCACTTCTATAAAAAGAAGAGGAGATGATCAAGGACTGAGCTTTGTGGCACTCCAACTGATAGAGCAAGCTGAGAGGAGGTGGAGCTAAAGAAAAGAACACTGAAGGATGGGTTTGAAGAGATGAGAACCAGGACTGGACAATGTTCTCAAGACCTAGATAATGTAGTATTTGTGTTAGAAGTGCGTGTTTAACTGGGACAAAAGTAGCAAAGAGATCAGTGAGATTGAGAATTTTGTTGAGAGGTTTAGTCATTGCAGTCTCTGTGGGTACAAAAGCCTGACTAAAGGGTGTCCAATAAGTTTATGTGTAAGCAGAATGTAGACATTCCTCTTGTTTCATTACAATCTCTGTATAGTATATTGTTTCCATAATGTGTAATGTCTGTTATATCCAGTTCTAGCAGAACACGAAAGTGCAGCCGCTCAACAGTATGTGCGGCAGGGATGTCCAACAGCACTCCGGGCCGACTTATGGGCGCTCATCTTGAACATCTCGGACCAACCGGAGGTAAGATACATTATACTAGTGCTAATTCCCCAATAGGGAAATGCATTTCTGGAATAGAGTGTGTGTCAGGCATCAGACAGGGGGAATGATGCTGTATGTTCATCTCTGCTGGTGGTCGAGGAGCACACATGGGGCAAAATGTGAAATCCGGACCAGTTTGTATTTCCTCACTTGCAGCTTAAGTTTCTTCTGTGCAGCAATAAATAATTCTGCTTTTTAAAACCATCATACTAATTACATTCACAACAACTACGTAGTACCGTTATGTGGATATCTGTACTCATTGATCACAGTGATTAGTTATGTAGACCTCATATAAATTCAGTAAAGTACAGTTAATTAATAATGCAGGTGTTTACTGGATGTTATTTGTTTGGATAGAATACCCACATTATGCAGGTATAATTAATATATCTAACACTTCTATTAATACAAGATAAGGGAGAGGCTTACAAAGTGAAATCGAATATAACTGCCACATTATTCAGGCATAATTAATATTTCTATTAATGTGGGATAATGGAGAGGCTTAAGCAGGTGTTTTCACGTATGCACAGTTCCTGTGTAAAATCTAGACTGGCTTCTATTAACAAATGTTCCTACTTTCTCCATTGACTTTATGCCCAAATGATATGTTGTGGCTGCTGCTAAAGAGGTGTGAAGATTTTTAAGCTGTGTGGACCGTTCACCTTTGTGTTAAATTTTGCACATTATTACTTAAAAACTAGTGTTGAGAATGAAAGGTCACATGACGTTACTCTCATGTGGCATCGCTTCATGAGCCTGTCTCTCTAACGTGGACGTTCATAGCAGGAGAGCATTGACTGTTAATTATTCCACCAGCAGAACTCAGCAGAGTGCCTTGTGGCTCATACTGCCAATATGTTATCTTCACAGTGTGTCTCTCGGGGATAATTTAATAATCAGCTGGAGCCATCGCTTAAGTCCGACGACTTATATTGTCATGCTGTTCCTACATTAATTGATCCTCAGAAGGATAACAAGTAGTAATGCAAAAGGAAGGAAGAATAGAACACAATTATTAACCTTGCATTGTCTCATCACTCACTAGCTTACAATGCCTGTTATCAGACGTCTTGTAGACTCAGACACGTTGTACCCTTGCTACATTGGAAGATCCGATCCAACTTTTTCTTTGCTAGTCTCACTATAATAGCTGAACTTTGTTCAACAAGTATGTAGTCCTGTTTATCTCTTATTAACAGTTTCATAAAATTTACATAGCAAGTTGGTGACAATGTTTCTGTGAACCTCCATATATTCAGTAAGTTATTGTCTCTTCGTCATCAGACCAATTTTGTCATTTAGGCAGTCTGGCACTTACACTAGAATAACTTTTTTTATTACTTTGTTTACACAAGTGAATGTTATATTGTTCATTGTGGGCGAACGTAGAGTTTTCTTTTAGAGAAATATTTAAATAAATGTATGTTGTTTTTTTGTTTTTTTTAAATACTTTTTATGAATAACATCTTACAGAGGTTCTTGAGAGGTACATTAGAGACATAGTATATGCACATATATAGTGTGCAACACTCTCCCACGGTGCTTTTACAAAAGAAATGTGACTATGTATTAAATTAGTACCAGAAAGATGTTTTTAACATTACAAACAGTGTGTGGGGGGGTTAGAAGTCAGTGCAGAAGAAGGGATATAGCACAGGATTATAGGAGGGGGAGAAGAGAAGATTGGAGAGGAATGTGGGAGTGAGAAGAAGGGTGTTCATGCATCAAATAGAAGGGAATAGTCTAACCTGGTAGTCCTATTCCAGGTCCGGTTGTGGTAAGAGGCCCATGGGAACCAAACTTTATAGCAGGAGACGGAGGAGCCCCTCAGTATACTGGTTATGTGCTACATCTGGTAGGTATGTCAGACTCGACCACAGACCATTAGAAGTGTCGGGGTGTGGGATTTTTCCTGGAGGCAGCTATTTGACAAGTAGACACACTAATAATATGCCGGAGGAGCTTGTAGGCATGCGTGGGAAGGCCTGGGAGCGGTAGAGGTAGTAATATGTGCTTAGGATCAGAGGGTATTGGGGTTTCGAGGATTGCTGAGGCTAGTGTAAGGACTGCTGTCCAGTAAGGGCGTATCTTGGGACAATCCCACCACACATGCATGAAGGTTCCTGTCTGGTTATAATCTCTCCAACAATCAGCACTTGTTTGTGGATATATAACGTGTAGCCTAGAGGGGACATAATACCATCTATGGAGTAATTTGTTGGCATTTTCCTTAATTTGGACATTTATGGAGCAACGCGCTGTCCATTCATAAATGTCTGACCACTCTTCGTGTTCTAGTGTTGTCCTCAAGTCCGTTTTTCACTGCGTTTGGAAATATAACTATGTTTTATTTTATGACGTTTACAGAGAGAAAAGTTGTCAGAGATGGGAAAAGCTTCACTTTCTATGACTGTTCCCATGGTTCCTTTATGCAATTAGTGCATTTGAGAAAATTGGGAAGCTCTCCTTATTAGTATATATTTATAAAGTGGACCCAGAATCCGTTTACAGGACACCAGGAAGTCCTCTCAGTTATTAAAGAAAGGTAGCACAACCATTTGCAGTCCAAGCCGCCAATGTTAATGCCGCTTTCTGCTTTTTTCGCAGAGTTCCTACAACCCTAGATATTTACCCTAAAATGAATAAGCCTAGTTCTCCTGAATATAAGGAAGTAAAGGAGGTATGGGCCTGAGCGTGGATTGCAGTTGTTGGGAGAGCTGGCTTCATTTAGTGGTTTGGCGTGATTGGGGTTTTGCACATAATGCATGATGCTGCCGTGTTCTGGGATGGAGTATCTCTTCAATTAGCACATGTTAGCACTTTCCCCATCTTGGTTTAGGAAAGGAAGGAAGTAGTATAGTATTGTTCAGTTATCTGAATGTCAGAGCAGTTTACATGTAAGCTCTTATTAAATCCAGGTTACACTAGATTTAGTAGTGTTTGTTGTGATCTGAATCTTTTCTGCACGCCATTATTTTCCCAGCATTCCCTGCTCAGCGTTTCCAAATTCAGCATATAGCATTCGTGTTGAATGCTGTGTGTTAACAACTGGGGCACCAGGAACTGGATTAGTTGGTTTCTGCCCCCTCACTTACCCTTGCTATCTGTGATAGCCCACATCTAATGATATTGGAGGGCATTGGGGCATATGATTGCCATATTAGAAATATAAATGCGCAAACGGGGTTGGAGACAGCATTGTAGAATTGTAAGTTTTCAAAGGGAGGCCATAGACACCCACTCAGCTTGTTTCATACAGGCTTAATGGGAAGATGAAAACAAAAACACATAGTTCCCCAGCGCAACGGAGAGGGAAAAGGGATATATTACTGAGAGATACACAATTGGTATATAGTAATTATTTGTATTTGTAGCAAAACTGGACAAAAAAGGTTCATAAAGCAAAACAAATAAAGTATTCTAGCAAATTGTTGCAAAAAAACACTTCAAAACCAATAAATATTACTAAACCAATGGAGGCTGTAGGTTTATAACTGAGGTGTAGAAGTCTCTAGCGCCAAATACCAGCCGCCTGTCACTGGATAGATAGAAATGTCATCTGTTAAAATCAAAACAAGAAAAAGTCTGCGCTCGTGTCTGGGAAGGGTGGGTAGTGCACTTACCTTCCTCCCCAGGTTGACTTGTCCGGATGCTCCTGTTTCAAGGTCCACTCTGCAGGTGTAGAACTCACTCACAGCCGGAGACTGTTTCTCGGGACCCGCTGAAGCGATGCAGTGAGTCCGCATCTGTGCCTAAAGTTGCCACGGCGATTCTTTCTCCGATGGGTGGATGAAATAAGAGGCAGTGTCCGATGAATAAATATAATAACAGTCAGTATCCTACGCGTTTCACCCCGCTGGGGGCTTCCTCAGGGATATTATGAGAGCATAATATCCTCTCATAATATCTCATAATATCCCTGAGGAAGCCCCCAGCAGGTTGAATCTCTGGAATATATGTTTCAGTAGGAAATCTTAAGATAAGGCATCATTAACTTTGCATAGATAATGTCTTCAAAACTTGTAACCAAGCTTTGTAATCACGTTCACAAAACCTCTGTGTCATACTTCGCTAAATAGAGGCAAATCTCCCTAGTCCTTAATCTTCTGGCTGCTCCCTCAAAACATCTTGCTTTGGAGTTTGTTTACAGTCCTTTTTGTTGGATGAAATAATTTGTCAGATTTATATAAAAATAAAAGATTGCTTTACTGCTTGTGAAGTTATGAATAATTATTCAAGCATTTCAAATTATTTTGAGTATGACTGCATATTAAGGGTCCAGATTATTATCGGTTGTGGAAAATTAGTTGTTGGACTGTGCCCTTCCACAAGTGTTGTTTACAAAGTTATTCTAAATGATTTCATGCCCTCGGTGACACCTCACCGTAGCTAATTTACATTTTGACAGAGTCTTGCAGCAGTGTAATTAAATGGATATTACCAGAGCTATTTTAATTGGTTGGTTCAGGTAAACATGTAGCTTTTATTTTCCGGTCACTGGCAATTAATCTACAGCAGGAACTAATATTGCTTGATCTCTCATAACTTCAATGAAAATTTATACATAGGAAAACAAAGTTACTGTGTTACAGCGACAAAACAATGTTACTGCTGGGGGTGAAAACGTGTAGGGACAATATAATAATCTTTTCATTTGTTATCAATAGAGTTTAGTTTTCTGCTAACTTATGTCCTACATTAAAAAAATAATTGACTTAATTTTAGATGTCCTCTTTAAGATTCAAACCTGCAATTGCAAACAATGTCTACTGGTTCAAGCAGCACATATGCTCTCCAAGGACTTTACCTTACATTGTTACGCCAAAGACTGCAGACCGTTTCTGTTAGCCCGATTTTCACTATCCCAGTCCTTTTATTTGCTGTTTCCCTTTTTACATTCGTGAGACATGGATGATTTAGATAGGAGCAGTGGTACTTGGTGCAGCCACTAAGCAGCACCAAGATGCAGCATGTACACTTTATATGATATAAAAAATATAGAGCTAGAGATTACAGTAGAAATAATCAAAGGACTCTTTCTCCAAGTCAAGTCCCCATCTCTTCATCATTAAAGTCACACCCATAAATTGAGATTGGCTCTATCTTAATAAGAAGCTGGAAATATGAGCTTCATCTCATAGGACTGCCAGTCTGTGGTCTCTTGCTTGCTTACCATGCCACATGGCGATCACATACCCCCAATGCCTTCCAATATCATAAGATGTGGGCTGTCACAGATAGCCAAGGGGTATTACTCCTATTTTAAAAAAACAAAATTCTGACCCAAACTCTCTCTCAAATTACCGCCCCATCTCTCAGCTCCCATGCCCCTCCAAGCTTCTCGAGAGAATTGCCCACATTCGCCTCACACACTTTCTTACAGCAAACAACCTACTGGATTCTCTTCAGTCACTCTTTCGCTCTCAACACTCCACAGAGACTGCGCTGACCAAGGTTGTCAATGATTTGATCACAGCAAAAACTGAAGGCCATCACTCTCGTCTAATTCTCCTGGATCTCTCTGCTGCATTTGACACTGTTTAACTACTCTCTCCTCATACAAACACTACAATCAGTAGGTCTTGAAGGCACTGTCCTATCCTGGTTCTCATCCTACCTATTTAATCACTCTTTCAGTGTTAATTTCTCTGGATCCACCTCTGCTCCACTTTCCTTATCAGTTGGAGTACCACAAGGCTCAGTCCTAGGTCCTCTGCTATTCTCTATCTACACCACTTCTCTCGGAAAACTAATAACCTCCTTTGGATTTCAGTATCATCTCTATGCAGATGATACACATATCTATCTATCCTCTCCTGATCTCTCACCATCTGTGTTGTCTCGTGTTACTGACTGTCTTTCTGCCATTTCGTCTTGGATGTCTTCTCGCCAACTCAAACTCAATCTTTCAAAAACAGAATTAATAATATTCGCACCCAACAATAGAAGCTTCCTGCCTGACATTTCTATTTCTGTTGAAAACATGACCATAAATCCCACCCCGCAAGCTCGTTGCCTAGGTGTAATTCTTGATTCACAACTATCCTTTGTTCTCCACATCGACTGTATATCTAAATCATGTTACATACATCTAAAGAACATTTCCAGAATACGTACATATCTCACACAAGACACCGCAAAAACATTAATTCATGCACTCATCATCTACTGCATCGACTATTGCAATTCCCTCCTTACTGGTCTTCCCAAAAATAGACTTGAACCCCTACACTCTATTTTGCACGCAGCGGCTAGATTGATTTTCCTTGCAAACCGTTCTTCCTCAGCTGAGTCACTCTGTCAGTCTCTAGATTGGTAGCCTGTTTTTTAATGATCCAATATAAATTTTTTCTACTAACATGCAAGGCCATCAACCAAATTGCTCCTCACTTGTCTCAAAATATCTCCCAAATCGACACTTCCGTTCTGCACAAGACCTGCGTCTCTCTTCCACTCTCATCACATCCTCCCATTCCCGATTGCAGGACTTTTTTCGGGCTGCACTTACTTTGTGGAATTGCCTCCCTCGCACAGTAAGACTTTCCTCTAGTCTTCAAACCTTCAAGCGTTCTCTGAAATCCCACCTCTTCAGACAAGCTTATGATATTCCTCAACCAGCATCATAATTTCCCTAGGTTACCCTATTACCACCCTCTACACAGCTAACACATGTCAACAACCCTCTGACCAACATTGCTGTGTGACTGATCACACAGCCCACTCAATACGTTTTACCTTTGCATTCAAACTGGTCCAATGTGCAATATGATGTAGCACATGCACTGGTGTTTCAAACTCCCATTGTCCCATAGATTGTAAGCTTGCGAGCAGGGTTCTCTTACCTCTCTGTCTGTATGTCTTAGCCAGTATTGTTTTATTAATGTTTGTTCCCAATTGTAAAGCGCTACGGAATTTGCTGGCGCTATATAAATAAATGATGATGATGATCAAGGGGTCAGTGAGGAGGCAGAAACCAACTAATTCAGTTCCTGCTGCCCCAGTTGCTAACACATCACATTCAACATGAATGCTCTATGCTGGACTTGGAAACACGGAGTAGGGAATGCAGGGAATCTATTGGAGTGCAGCAAAGATTCAGATCACCACAAACACTATTAAATCTAGTGTAACCTGGATTTATTAACAGCTTACATGTAAAGTGCTATGATATTCAGATGACTGAATAATACCAGATTTGATAGTTAGTGCAGGACAAATTACCATTTATTTATTAATCACTCGCTAAGGCAGTCTCCAGTTTTCCAGAAATATGATTTATTTTCAGCTCTGAATTAACTTTGTGTTAGACACCATAGGAGATATCCTATTCGTGGGACTTAATACCATATACCAGAGTATCCCAAACCCAGTCCTCAGGGCTCCCTAACAGTGCAGGTTTTCCAGATCACATGTGACCTAATTAGGACTACCTGTGGATCTGTTACAATGTGTCAGTCAGTAATGAATACACCTGTGCTCCAGCAAGGAGATATGGAAAACATGCACTGTTGGGGAGCCCTGAGGACTGGGTTTGGGAATCCCTGCCATATACCCAGTAACATAATTTCCTCCAAGCCACTTAAGACACTGATTCTGCTAAACATTTATATAGTTATTAATAGATAACCTTGTACACTTAGATACATATAAGACATCACAGGGACAATTCTGCTTATATCAGGAAAGATTGTACACAGATGTGGAGATTCCTTTAAGATATTATATATTCTTATTAACATTATCTTCAATAGCAAACTTAAACATATTATAAAACAAAAAGACTGTTGCCGTCAGCGCTTAGTTTTAACACTGCATATCTGTGTGTATCTAGCAAAATGAAAACCATGAGGTATTGGTTCATATTTTGATCAAAACATTTAAGCCTGCATCTCAGCATCAAAGGCACCTCATTATATGCAGGTTCTACACTGCCCCCATATGCTTTAAAACACCATTAAAATGCAGGTAAAATTAGATGCACTCACCTCCCAGGTATAGGGGTTTACATCTAGCAAGGGCTGGCTTGTGAGCCACACCCAAATTAGCCTTAAATAGACTTGATGGACAGCTGCTATGACAACATAAGGCAATATTTTGGAGACAAAACTAGAGAAGAAATAAGCCTGCGCTCGGTATATCCCACATTATGTAAGGTACCAGCGGCATGGCAATATAAATATCCATATATGTTTACAAAGCAAAAAGACAGTTGTTGTCAGCGCTTACCCATAACACTGCATATCTGTGTGTATCTTATAAAACAGTTTAGCATAGATAGTAGATGGTACAATACATTATCAAGTTTACTTTACTCTGAATTATTATTTATGTCATGTTTTTATAAATGTATAAGAACTTTCCTTGAGTATTTGTTTCCCCCAATATATATTACTGTTCTCGGGTGTGTGTCCCAGTATACAATACTGCTTGTCCCAATATGCTCCTCATATTACTACAATATACTTCTCATATACTCTTCCAATATGCTCCACCATATACTGTCCCCTATAGTGTCCCTATAATGCCTATGGTGGGGAAAAATGGATGGGGGAAGGGGAAAATGCTTGCTGCATCAAGAGGTTTGTCCAACAAGAAATGACCTGTTGAATGCACAGTATCCTTAATGCTCAGGTGCGTGTAATAATAACATCACCCACACATGGATAACACTGTACTTTGGCCAGGTGTGTTTGAAGTTATTGCACCTGGCCGGGTGTTTCCGTTGTGTATGTGCTGTTGGCGCATGCAGGAACAAGTGCAGTACCGTGCATGTCCAGTGCGGCCACTAGGATAACATCATTGCGGGGACAGGTTACAAGACCGAAGGATTACTCCTTCACAGCCACAAGTCCTTCAGGGATATTTGCAGTAATGTAGATTTTTTTATTAATGTCATTTTACCAGTGAGAAATTCAACTAATCTTCACTGTACCAGAAGAAACATTTCAGCTCATAGTTTGTACATGCAAGTTATAAGCAAAGGGCTGCAAGAAGAAATAGTATATATATATGTCAAACTGATGTATCATTTATGATGGATTTATACCTTCTATACTTAGTTTGAATGACTACAAGCGTGCCATTGTATAAAATCACAAAGCTAGTAGTCGACTTTAAATAGTCTTTCGTATTTGAAGCTAATCACAAAAAACACTTGAACAGCACAGAAGCAATTTCTAAAACACTGTGACTCTGTAGATCTAATGAGTGCAGGAAGGATAAGTGCACAGTCCTCAGATAACTGATCTCTGCTCTAATGTTCCGTGAGAAACAATAGGAAGGTGCTACAAGAGAAAAGCTGCACAATATGCGTACAACATAGTGACAAAGAAATGTAGCAACTTTCCAATATCCTCGAAAGGGAGAGTAATCTGCATAAATCTAAAAAAAATCTTCAATTCGCCAATAAATAGCTGATGAATTAGTAACCATGAAGACAATATAATGCTAAGCAATTATTTCAATCAGCTTTTACAATTTGCTGTATAATGTAAATGTAATTTCTCTATATGCACAATGGCTATAAAAGTATTCACCCCTGGGGCATTTTTAACATTTTATTTTCTTATATCATAGACTCTAAATGGATTTATTTGGGAATTTTTACTACAGATTACCATAAAGTACTTTGATGTAGAGCCAAACAACTGTAAAGCGTTCTCTTAATTAATTACAAATGAAAAGCTTACAACAATTGATTACATAGGCTTTGATATGATACATTAAAATAAACAGTACAGTCCGTTGTCTTGAGTGGTCACTTATTTGGTTGGAGTTCACTTGTGTACAATAAAGTGTTAATTTATTTTAAAATATATACACCTGTTTGTAAGATGTTCCACAGTTTGTTAGTGCATTTACAAACCCGAGCTTCATCATGAACACCAAATACCAAGACTTTTAATATCCCTTGGAGCACGGTGAAGTTCATCATAAAGAAATATGGCACAGCTGTGAATTTCTCTATGTAACCCCCTGTCACTGTGTGTAGTGTGGTGGGCAAAGGGTACACAGTGCACCTCCTTCTCAAGCCCTGGCTAGCTGATGGGCATGGGTGTAAATGATCAGGGGGTCCCTGCACATGCAGGTGTTTCTTTGTAGTTAGTGGGACACAGGGGATGTCACTTTGGTGCAGTGTAATAGAAGTCACAATAATTTGGGCGCCAGACCATCTCTATGATAAACTGAACTTTTATTTACACTTCTCTTCCTCCAGCATGATAATCATAATGGTTGCAGCAATAAAGAAAAATATATACAGCTCCTCACTCTCTCCAGCACAGTTCTTAATGAGCAATACAAATATGGTTGCAAATATCTTATTACTCCTCCTGCACAGTTCTTAATGTTATCCAGATGTTATATAACATAAATCACATGTCTTGCAGATCACCCTTTCTCTGCAGGGACACACATGGATGCTAACAGGCAGGCAGCTTCTCCTCCATGCAGCTCTGACACACTCTGTGTACCTCTCAACTGCAGCTCACTCACCCCTCCTCTGCGGGGATGATGTCTCCTGTCGGCTCTGACACATCACTTTGTGTACTCCCAGCCTCAGGCTCTGACAATACAGCTACCATGCCTCTTGTTGCAACCCTCCTCCAGGGTCTCTTCCATGCGAAGTGTCCCCCTCTCTCTTGGGTTCTCTATAGTGACATGGAGTTCTCCCCCTCATCCAGGGCACACATTCCTTGCCCTGGCTCAATCACCATGCTCAGACTTCCAGGCAATGCTGGGGGATCCTGGAGCTTCCACCCCACTCTCCCAGGCCCCCAGCTACATATCTCTCCTCTCCTGTCTCTATCTCTCTCTCTCTCTCTATCTCTATCTCTTTTCCCTCTTTCTGACCGCCCCTCCTTCCTCTCACTTAGTCTCACAGGCTGGGCTGGGTTATCACCATGGTAACCAGTTTATGTAACTTTTTATAAACTTCTAGCTTACCCTCTAGGTGACCCCTCTGTATTCACTGAAGTGCAGGGTTTTACTAGAACACCACTAGGGGGCGTTACATCTAGAATTGAGAATCAGTTTAAGTAGGGCATCACCCTCTCCTCCTTTATTTTACTAGGCAAAGTAGGTCTTTGCTAAAGACCAAATAACAAAATAAAAAAAATAATGAAGTAAAACAGTTGCTATGGTGGCCCGTAAACAGTGCTGTCCTAGGTTTCAAACCTTGAATGGTGGTGGATACAGCCCTGACTGCTCCTGTTGTTAGGTTTCATGCTATTTTGTGGTGCATGCTTCCTGGGTTTATTACATCATGTTGTCACAAGAGTTTGATGACTTTTCTTGTACAGCGCACTCTAATTTTACTGTTGCGTTAAGCTTTGACAGCAGATTGCACTTACCTGTCTGGAACTGTATATCATTTTCCTGCTACCAATATATATTTTACTTGCTCTTTTTGTGTCTCTCAATTTTTAGGACATATTGTACTATGAGCAGCTTAAATCGAATGTAATTCAGCATGACCTTTTATCCGACAGCCTGATTTACAAGGTTAGTAATCTAAGTTTATTGCATTGTGTCTGAAGTCCGGAAAGATCTGTATTCCATCAAGTTCATGTCATTTAATATTTTTCCACCACTGCCGTGAAGCACACTGATGCTGTGCTTCATTTCCATGCAAAAATCTGTCCGGACGTTGGTGCATGCCACATCGCGATAAAATATCAATGAGTAACAGTGCTCATATTTTCATGCATTAACATCTATTGAAATGTCCATGTGCATTCCATATCTAGCTATCTACAGTAACTTTCAGCTACCAGTCTGCTTCTGATGACACCCCAGCAAAAAGAACACCTATACCAGACACTTTTAAGACTAGCTGTGTTTACCTGTACTCTCTAGCACTCTCATATCATGCACATAGCTATTGTGGCTGCCCAGTATGGCTTCGTGTGATGAAGAACACAAGGACAAGAGTAGGCAAACAAACTGTGCCAAGGCCTATCGGTTAAAATGGTATCAAATCAGCAGTCAGAGGTCCTAGCCAATAAATGCGCAGTATATTAAGGTTCAGTGGTCACTAGACATAGCAGTGATCAGCAACAATGTAACTACACAAATACCAGAATATATAACCTACTGTAGAGTGCACATCAATATACATAAGGTCTGAAGAGCACTCTTCAGTTGAGGCTCATGTTATGTCAAGATGCAAGAAATGACTGCTGGTGCACAAAAGTGCTGACTGGGTAGGCGCATTGCAGGTTACACAAAGGCATCGCAAACAACACTCATAGAAGTGTAAGTAATTTGACCTTTCAGTAAAGCTTTGAGATACGTCTCAAAACCTACTCTGCAGCATAATGCACTATGTACTTTACATACTGCTTTGACAGTCATTCCCATGGAACTGCATTATATTTTATTGAAGGTTAACAATGACGCAGCACAATGTGAGCGCTTGTCAGAAAGTGTGATTGTACAGGTCCACTCGCTTACATCATTTTTGGAGTCCCAGCATCAGACCCCTGATTTCAATGCCTGTTTACACAAGCCTTGTCAAATTAAATAGTTACTCTATGAAACATTCATTGATAAAATGTGAGAATTGTCCAGGTTCTGGATGTAAGAAAATTGTAAATTTGATGTTTTTTTTTTTCCTGAACTTCAGTGCTTCTTACCTTTTATTTTTGTTGTTGTACGTCTCCTATTATTTAGCTTGTTAAGCGTTATGGGTTAAGGATCTCAATCTTAATGTTATCCTCCATTGTTGAATTAAAGATATCCCGCACAAGGAAGTGGACCTTCCACATTACAGACAGAACATTGAATATAATTATGAATCCATTAATCCCGTGGGGGTGCTTATTCCAATAAATTGCATGGAAAAAGGAAAGATAAAAGTATTAGACATTACAAAGCACTCTGGTCCTGTATTAAAACATAACTTTTAATGACATTATTAAAAAGAAAATGGATAAAAAGGATACCCCACTAGGTAGAAAAGGTGAAATATACAAAAAGATAAGATTGTGCTTGGTGCAAACTGTGAGCGTGAAAAGAACACTTTTATTATATTTTAAATTTATGATAAAAACTCAAAGATGTCCCAGAGGTGGAGCCGGGTGGATAATTTTAGGACATAAGGGACATATTGAATAAGTCCTGTCAACCTATGATCCTCCATTGCCCTTGTTGCTGCCAACAGTGCCGTAACTACCACCAGTGGTGCAGCCGCTTAAGGGGCCCGGGGGTTAGGGGGCTCGGCAATTCCGATCCTCTTTACCATGACCGCCACACTGATTTTCTCCTTTTTGAGGCTTTACTGCACATGTGTCGGGCCCACACATGCTACGAAGAGCAGAGTTGGCACACTCAGGATAGTGGACTGGCATCACGGAGCCGTCTCCTAAATTTTGTTATGGGGCTCTTCGGGCCATGTTCCGCCCCTAGTTTCCAATATGTATTGTTTTTCTTATTTGATAAGGTGCAGTATGCACTGTGTACCACCATTCAACTCCAAAAATACATATAGAGTATTTGCAGTGGACGGTGTACCATCACGGACGCTTAAGTAGAGAATCTGTGCTATTTTGTGACAGATTGACAATCACTTTAGCTACTTTAGGATATTAACTTTGAACTGTAAAACAAAGCACATTTCACTACAGAACATCTTCTCTCCCTGCACGCACACAGTTTATTATATCATTTATTTTATTTTTTCAGCAGAATAATTCATTGTAATGTGACATAAACAGTCATAATCTTCAGATAGTTTAAATAATAGCAAAGCCACGTTGTCATGTTTAATCCAAGAACAGATATTTGACATTGTTGATTCATGTAATGCATTGTATATTGTTTTTGTAGTGTAGTGTTTATGTCGTGTTATCAGTAATCATGATAAAGGCAACATTTGTTGGCATGTTATTTTTCATTATTATCGTTTGTTATAGGATGTGAAGCTGACAGCTAGCAATGATGATTACTATTTTGTATTTGAAGATTATCTTTATCAGGTATGTCATTTTAGATTATAATTATATTTAATGTATTTGAATTATGTGTTGCTCGTCTGTTCACATCCCCTTACTCACTATATGGAGCACGTATCATGAGAAGCAGCATTAGCATGCAGTGGAAAGAACAGCTTGATACAAAAATAGCAGATGTGGCGATCAGACTATATTACTTCTATTACCTCTGATGTGCTCTTGGGTACATTCACATCTACAGTATCGGTGTCTTCTAATGAATGCACCAAATCAATATAAAAAAACAAACTAAGAATGAAATAAATATGGATGAAAATAGAGAAAACAACATTAATATAAACTTGGCTACACTTATTTTACTAATGATCTTTATTAAAGGTTTTAATCTGAATAATCCTCACTTTCTATTCTTCTTTTGACTTTTCTCTCCAAAATGTGTAGCACTTCAGAAAATGTTGTAGTGTCTATAGTTAGCATAAATACACATACATAATGCCGCTAGTTATTCATTGACTCACCACATCCCTATATACCGATGTGCGGTATTCTATCAGATCAGAAGTCTCCAGTCCCTGGAGAAAAGACATCACCGTGCAGCAACAGGTGTACAGGATATTTTGTGTTTGTGCTCACAGCACAAGTGTATTAGTCCTGCACGTAGAAATAAATTATGTAAAAGGGATTTGTACTGGGACTTAGCAACTCTTGAACAAATGAAACAATTACAAAGCTGTGGTGTAATTAATATTCCAACTTATAAGAATGAATCATTTTTTATGAGTACTTCAGCGTAAATTCCCAAAGCTGTTCTCATAAGATGAATTTAATAACACAGAGCGGGAATGGATGGGGGAGACGCCTGCCATTTTCACCTCGGATAATACAGTAACTTTGAAGGGAACTAATCTAAGTGAAATTACATGACTTGAAATTTCTGATGCTAGAAGTAAATTGTATTTTTGAGTTTCTTAATGACAAATGTGATTGCAATGTCAACATAAATGTCATGGAAGAAAATTACAGTTTCTCCATCCCCTTCTGTTTGATTAAACGTAAATTAGTCACACACGTATGGATCTGTTACACTACAGAGAGGATAAGACCTCCACACACTTGTAAGACTAACCTTAATAAATACCTGCTGTACAGTCTTTTATCGTCATATTAAAATACATTCTCTTTACAACTAGAATACAAGGTCAGCAGTCATGTAACAAAATGACGATTCTGAGGATCTGAATAATGTCAGGAACTTTACTGCATAGTCATAATTAAGAATTGTATTACTTGTAGTTACTTAATGAATTACTGTTCTTTCCAGTATTTTTATCACAAGGTAAATGATTATCTTGATGGTCATAAGTAATTATTTATTTATTCCACCATTTGGTAGACCTTGATGACATATATATTCCTGGTTCTATCTACATCTTTCCAAACTGGGCAATGGGTTATGAGTGAAACAGACCTAAATCCTGTTTGTGACTTATCTATACTACAGCTACGCTACAAACACTTTTGTTCCTTTCAGCATCAATACTAAGGCTGTGTACACACTACACGTTTTTCGGCCGACGATAAATGCCCATTCGGGCCAATATCGCATCATTGTGTACACTTAACCGATAATCGTTCCAAAGTACTGACAGTCGTTTCATTTGATTGTTCAGCAGAACTATAAATATCATTCCAATGTTGTTCAAATCCTGCAGTGTGTATGCACTCACAATCAGGATCTCCAGTTTACAGAGTCATGATCTTTTCAGCAGCTGGTTATGACAGTTGAAAAGCACAGATCTGAGGGGAAATCTTTTAAAACATGTATAGTTTGTACACATAAATCGGAATGCTGATTGGGACTTTTTTTTTTTCTTTTTTCAGTCGTTGGTACAGTCAGTTGTAGATAACACATTGGTCAGAAAATTCTGTACCTCGTACCCAGCCTTAGGCTAGGTACACACTGAAGAATTTTCCGAACAATGTGTTCTCTACAACGACTTTCCCTTCGACCGAAGGTCTGATCACTAGTACACACTAGTCACGTTTTAGACGGTTAACAAAAGACCGACTGTGCGCAAAGTGACTGTTCACCGCCATATTGTCTTGAGCAAAGATTAGAAATTTGTACACACAGTTGTATACACTGTTTGTTATAAGACTACACTGGCAAAGGTTTATAATTAAACTGGCAGACATATGCTATGCGCATTAATACAATAGACACCTGCTATTGCTTTACCGCTAGAAGCATCTAATTACAAAATGAGTGACGAGCGGACATCACACCACGTGGGACTGGTACAGGCATCAGAAATTAACATACACAGCCCCCAAAGGAGTCGCAGCTCAAGGAACTATCGGCACTTGGTCGGGATCAATCGAACAATTATACACACTACATGAGCGTTAGGTGGATTGCTCAGAAAATATTAAACAGTACGACCAACCAAATGAGCCGACAATCGACACTTTGGCATGACTTTCAACCATCATGGCACTATACACACTAACCCGACTTCCGGCAGAATGGTCGTACGTCAGCTGATTTGCCGGATTATTGGACGAAAAACGCTTCAGTGTGTACCTAGCCTTAGACAACTACAGATTTTCATTCCTTATCTAAAGCAGTTATCCTATATACATTGGTTAATGTAACTTACTAAGTTGTGTACATGTGCATTACACCTACTGTGATCACGTCTATATATGCAGGAAAGCTTTTATTGGGCTTAATATGCTGACTGCACTTATAGTCTGCTCATATCTAAGACATGATCTTCAATTGTTTTGTGGTGATGGTTGGTCACCATGTGAAGCAAAGTACAGATAGAGGGGCAATAATAGTGTATGTATTTCCTCCACATCTCCCAGGATGCTAAGTGGGAATTATGATTGTTGGCTTGTCTTACCATATTAAACCAAGGAACCCATACTAAAGAAAAAAGGAATTATCTGTCTTGCAATTGATATGTAATATCTTCCATCCTAGCATTGATTCTATTGGGTGGTTCCTGCCTTTTTCATATTTTTGTAATTGATCATTTAGCTGCAGCTGGCATATGCTAAATCAATTTAGCTGAGGTATTGTCAATATCTAGGGAAAACAGCATAAAAAAATAGGTCCATTGGTCTTGATACAGGACACACTATAGTTTTCTTAAGAAAGCACTCATCCTTATTCCAAAAAGATGTTATTTTGGACATGTCCACCAGATGTAAATACACTTAAATCTTTGGCCACATCCTTTCCAGCAAAGTTGGATATAGCATAAAGTTTTTCAAGTGTAAAATACCATCTATAGAGCCTATATGCATTTTCTTTTATCAGAACAGGAATAGAACTGGAGGCTTCTATTTGATAGAGTATATGTCAGTAGTCTTTCTCAGGAGATGAGTCTAAATCCCTCTCCCATTTCCTTTCCTGTCTAGTTTCAAGGTCTAAAGTTACATCAGTGAGAGTATCATCCCTTTGCGGAGAGGATTTGATAAACAAATTTTCTCAAATGGATTTAGTTCTCGATTTATTTTGATGGCATAAAGTGCTTTAAAGAAGTAGCAAAGGAAGTAAATCACCACATTAGGTATATTATAATGACCATGGGCATGATTCATTAAGGATCTTAACTTTCATTTTATTGGGTATGCGGTAAAACTAATATAGTTGGGTAAAAGAGCGAAATATTAAAATAACAATACAAAGCAAGGTGTAGAAGTGAGTTAAAAGTGCAAAATAAATTGCATTGCCTCAACTACATAACAAAAATGCACATATGTAAGTGCAAATAAGTAGCTACAGAAATAGTCCAAAATAGGACACATTCCAAATAAAGAAAGATGGTAACACCTGTAGATAGGTATTTTTATAATATGACACCATATAGGTAATGGTAGAGAATAAGGAATACATTCCACGATCTATAGTATGGACTACAAATAGGATAGCCCAAGAGTTAACTCTTCGGCTATCCTGTTTGTAATCAATACTATAGATAGTGGAATTTATTACTTATTCCTTATTCTCTGCCCCATCTGCTCCTGTTCCATCTATGCCATTGCAGGATCTATACTCCATTGAGGCCTCTTCACCATCCTGGCCTCAGCTCCTGGACTCTGAGCAGAGCAGACGCACCCTGAGTTCTCCATTGGGGCCCAGATTCTGCTATTAACCATCTGGAGTAGCCCCTTCTAGACCTCCCCACCATCCAGGCCTCCACCAACTAGTCGCCTGCACTATCTAGGCCTCCGCACCACTTTTTACCCCTGTTATCCAGACAATAGCTCCAAGACACCATCCACACCCGGACTAACTAACTACCATTTACTTCTGGCACTCTACTCTGTCTTGGCCACTACATTACTGGGACTGCTTTTTGCTAGATCTCTTCCATATCTTCACAACCAGTCCTATAAGATCATTATGTGTGAACCCCAAGCCTCTTCTAGAGTGTAAATTTGCAAAAGCAGGGTCCTCTCTCTTCCCCGTATTTCATCTCTGTGCCTCTGTATTCCTGTCACCTATAATGTAAATACATAATCTGAGTGCACCCAAGATGGCTGTCACCACTATGCATGCCATGTACCGGATTCTCACTTTACTATATATGTTTGTACCATATGTGCTTTATATATTATGTTATATGTTACTGCGTCACGTATTCTTTGTATGTTTCAATTGTAAAGCGTCTAATTAGGAGAAAGGCGTTCTGTAAATAGAATTATTATTTCTTTGCCCTGAATAGGCAAGAAATATACTTTTAACCCACTGGTCATTAGGCTGGGGTCTTTGTTTTATTTCCTATTTATATTGCACATAGCATTTGATACTTTTGTCACTTATTTCACTTTTTTTAGTGTTATATCTTTTTTTCATCACGTTTTGGGGTGTGAGGGCTGGATTCTTATGAGCTGCCATCCTACCCTATGTCACATTAGAAGTCTTCTCTTCAGGGATGGCTGAAGACCAGTCCCCAAGGCAAGTTTCGACCTACCTTGTGGAAAAGGGGTTCACTGAGCTCTGCAGCAGAGGTGGGCCTGACAATTCTTGCCCCCTAAGGAGGCCATAAGCTTAGGCTTTCAATCAAAAATTGGTGATCAGGCCCAATGAGAGCCATTTACTACAGTTCTGGCTGATGGACTTGAGGGTACCTGAATAAATTGGCACAATACTATTTAAAATTTGTTCTTCCTCAAGAGATAAAACCATTGGTAGACTCTTCCTTTATATGAGAGAAAAGGTTGTGTGATGGGCGCAATTAAGGGGATAGGGTTTGGGATAACAATAGGAAAAATGGGTTTTTCTAATGGTATATGTACCACAAAACAGTGTATTTTACCAAATTGTATGTGAAATCAACAAATGGCATAAGTCACATTTATCATCACAACATTCCTTTACATGGCAGTAAAGAACACATGGTAATGGAATCAGTCTCTTAAGAATATATATATATATATATATATATATGCAGCACATTGTGCGCAACTTATCTGATTCCCAGATCTCTATTAGTCCAGAATGTCATTGACCTTAGTGGGTTTGCCGATATGCAGGCGTGCCGTTAAAACTCCTTACATCCTCATCGGAGCTTGTAGTGTTGATTATGCTCGTGTGTTTAGAACATATGGAGAGGGAGGAGCAGAAAAAACATATGATGGTGTAGTACGTTATAATCGATTAATTATATCCTTTATATGGATGACATTAATAGCTTTCCACGTATTATCTCGGGTCTATCTCTCAGGAATGAAACCAAACTGATCAAAATATATTACTGAAGGCAACATTTTATTAAGTCTGCCATGATTTCAGTGTAACACCCTTTTTCCTAGCATGTTTGTGGGAAGCAGTGTGTGTTATTTACTTTTACCGAATATCAATCTTCACCTTAATATCTCCACCTTAGTCAGGATTCAATAGTATCTTCAAGGATTCTGCAACATCACAGGGAGACTAAGGGAACCCTCAGCCCACTTACTTATGATCTCAGACATACAAATGAAACTTCAACACTCCAGGCTTCTCTTCTAGAAGCCAGAGTGGAACGTTTATTACTGGTGCATGAACCACTAAAGTGTGCTGGGAGAGATAGTCCACTGTCACCAATGTTATGTTCAACTGCGTGTGCGTGGCCCATCTGGGATGCCAGTGCTACATTAGCAAAGCGCTTGACATCATCATTAATAAGAGATAGGGCCATAAATGACACAAGAATGTCTTTACCTTCCCCTTATATTAATACTACTCTGGCCTCCAGGGTCTCCTTTGGAAACAGGGTCCCCTTTAGAATTCTATTGAAAAAGGAGTGAAGGTGAGAAACAAATGTATCTACAAAAGTCTTATAGTATGTTTTTCCAGGTTTGGACTAGGCTCCTTATCTCCAGTGAAGGGCTTCAGCATACCAAGTCATTTTGGACAATGCTATGCTTCCAACTTTGTGGCAACAGTTTATGGAAGGCCCTTTTCTGTTCCAATATGACTGTGTCCCAGTGCACAAAGCAAGGACTACAAAGACATGGTTTGATGAGTTCAGTGTGGAAGAACTTGACTGGCCCGCACAGAGGCCTGACCTCAACCCCATCAAACATCTTTGGGATGAACTGGAAGGGAGATTGCGAGCCAGGCCTGTGTTAGGCTGACAGGTCTCGTAATAAACTTGCAGAACTAGGGGTAGAGGTCTTCGCCTATAGAAGCCGCCTTTCCTATAGAGCTTGACGCGCTGACAGTTACTCGGATGCCGTCAGGTCATAACTGTATTGTAGTGCAAGTTTATTAACAACACCGCAGTGTCAAGACCGGAGGAGGGAATCGAGAAAACGGGTGGTCAGACGTGAACCGAGGTCAGGGGTCCAAAGCAAACAGAGTAGTAGGGGACAGGCCAAATGGTCAGGGCAGGCAGCGAGCAGGAGTGTCCGAGAAACAAGCCAAAAGGTCAGGATCACTAGAACGTAAGCAGAGCAGGCTAAGGGTCACAATCGGAGGTCCAATAACATAGAGACAGAGTATTCACAGGAACACAGGTAACAGAACAGGAGCAGGTCAGCAACAGACAAAATCTACGGTATAACTGGCAGGGAGGCTAAGGAGACCAATGAGGGAAGGGGGAAGAGGTATATCCCAATGAGCCCCCAGCAGGTGTATAATACTGCTTAGTTAGTCCGCAGGCTACGACCGCATATTACTATGTGTGCGCCTGGCTGTCCAACATTGCCGGGACGAGGTGCTGAGCGCCTTTGCCGCTACCCTGGCAATGGCCGAGACGGAGATCCTGAAAGTGACGTCCTGGCTGTTGACAGCCGGGACGCAAGTAAGAAAGTAAGAGTGAGCGGCAGAGAGCCGCCGCTTGTAACAGCCTGTCGGTATAATGGTAAAGCGTCTGAATACTTTTTTCCATATAGTGTGTGTGTATGTATGTATGTATGTATGTATGTATGTATGTATGTGTATGTGTGTGTGTGTATAATAAATATATATATATATATATATATATATATATATATATATATATATAAGCCTAGTGGCGTGTGTTAGTCTGTGTGTGTGTGGGGGAAAAAAACCAAGCTGCAGCGCCACCTGCTGGGCGGAGTTATACACTGACCTACTAAATTCTTAGTGTGTGTGTGGGGGAAAAAACTCAGAAAGGGCTGAAATTTGGTATACTAAGATGTTTTTAATTTGTTAATTGTTAAAAGTGTTTATAAAGATTTTAAAAAAATATATATATATTTCTTGAAGGAGAAGTGACAGTTGGGAGTGGTTGGTGGTTGCCTGGGGTGACAGTTGGGAGTGGTTGGTGGTTGCCAGGGGTGACAGTTGGGAGTGGTTGGTGGTTGCCGGGGGTGACCGTGGGGAGTGGTTGGTGGTTGCCGGGGGTGACAGAGCGAGAGGAGTGTGATACTCAGGACCGCTGAGAGAGATCCCTGTGTCTGGATAGACATCTGGATAGATGTGGCGATAAAGATGAAGGATGAGGTGATGGAGAAAAATGATGAGGTGGTGACATGTGGACAAAACCACGTTAAAAAAGGGCGCTTGCGTCGGGAAGTAACGCTCTTCCCCTGAGGAGGCCTGGGCTAGGCCCAAATGCATGACAAGAACCTTTTTAACACCTTAAGTAGCTTGGTTTGACTAGAATGCATGAGTATCATGCACGGGTTAACTTGTACTATATATATATATATAATATATATATATATATATATATATATATATATATACATATATATATATATATATATATATACACACACACACACACACTTTGGATAAGGACTTCTGGACGCTTTTCATTTATTCAACAAAACTTTTCATACAAGCATATTTATCTCGAATAGATAAAGTGCCATCCCTGTTTATGCTGTGTTTATATTTTAGGATCATGTTTAAACGATCTACAGTATACTAAAGTTAACTATTGTTATTTCTCTTTTAAACACTATTCTATAAATTGTGCAGGGGTTAAGTGCTTACATATATTTTTGTCATTGTTATTGGGAGCATGTCTGAAAATTCTTTGTCTATAAACAGTTTCTCATTAACATGATATCTAGTAATAGGAAATAAAGATAAGCTTCATTCCCTCATTTTAGCTTTATAAAGTTTACCAATTTGTTTAATGGAAGAAACATCACTTTAAAAATTCACATTTAAAGTGATGTTGTCCTCAAAAATGAGCATTGTTTTGAAATACTTGCAATGTTAAGAAAAGCTTTACTTTTTTATGTTACACTGCATTTCCTCCAACTCAAAATATTTATTGAAGGATCGTTGGAAACTCATGTTGCATGCAAGCCATGCAAGACAAACTAGCAGGTGAGAAATCTGACCCTTCTCATCATGGCTGTGGAGTCGGTACGCCAAACCTTTGACTCCGACTTCTTAAATGTATATTAATTAGTAGTAACACATTTACTGTAATAAAATGATAGCACAAGGCACATTCCTCACCACCACGTAAATTATCAACCTACTTAGATTGATTGAACTTAAAATATATTTATTGTATTAACATTTCTGAAAAAAAAATTTGCTAAATTCATATGAAAGTAAATATACCAAAAATTATGCACGGTGGCTTAGTAGTTAGCACTTCTGTCTCACAGCATTGGGGTCATGAGTTCGATTCCCGACCATGGCCTTATCTGTGAGGAGTTTGTATGTTCTCCCTGTGTTTGCGTGGGTTTCCTCCCACACTCGAAAAATATACTGGTAGGTTAACTAGCTGCTATCAAATTGACCCTTGTCTTTTTCTCTCCATGTGTGTGTGTGTGTCTGTGTGTGTGTGTGTGTGTGTGTGTTAGGGAATTTAGACTGTAAGCTCCAATGGGGAAGGTACTGATGTGAGTGTGTTCTCTGTGCAGCACTGTGGAATTAGTAGCGCTATATAAATAGCTGATGATGAAGAATATTTAAAATTAAGACAGAATATGGTAATACACAAACTGTACTTTGCTTACAAACTTATAATTACATTAATAAAAAAAATTCTGTAAATGTATTCACTACTACTAAGAGAAATTGGATTAATTACAGAAACATAGGATATTTTTTAATCAACATATCTACAAAAGTATGACCAAACAACTACAAAATATATTTACTTGAGCTTAAAACCTGTCAGATGAAAATATACAATATACAATACACTTACACATTTATTTTTTAATGAATCTATGAAGAATCGCCCTCATTTCTGATCCAAGAGCAGAGAACAACCTCTCAGTGCTAACTTAGGTTAGCGGCAAAGCAGTAACCATAAGGGCAGCATCTCTGACATCATCTTCTGGATATAAGGGAATGGCTTGTTGCACGGTTCGTTTTGATGAACGATCAAATGTTTCTACTTCTTTTAGTGCAACTGAGAAATTTAGCTGAAGTGTGTTCAATTTGTTCTCTACGGGTTCGGGGGAATCCACTTATATGTGGTGACGCTTTGTATGCGCCTTTTGGTCCAAATATTTGTCAAAATCAAATTGAATCCAACCTAACCTAAAGGAAAACTTACGATTACTCCAGAGTGGAATATTTGGCGAAGTGGAGGCATAATCACAAATTGATAGGAAAAACTAGGTCACTGGATGGGACTTTAATGAGGGAGACTGATGATGAATTGGGAGCCAGAGAAGAGATGAGAGCGTTGAGACTTTGATGGTCTCTGTTGCTTCTATAATTGTCCACACTTTGAGTGAACGAGGAGCACTCCATTGCACACAGTTATTCACTTTTTACTGCCAAATAGTATCTTTTAAAGATACCTGTGGAGCAGGAATCTGCTGCAAACTGAGTTTTATCCATGGTCTTTTGCACAGATAAAATATAAATATTTGCCCCATATGCCTTTTCTTAACCGATTTTAGAGCATCTGATCTCTATGAAGCCTCTCTGGTGCTGTTACTGAATGGAATGTTATTGTTCAGTACTGTTGCTGCACACTTTGGAACTTTCCCTAACAGCACTGTCTGTATTTTCTGTGATTTTAGTTAAACAAATAGAGTTTAGAGTTTAAGTGAACTGATATGATTTTTACTTTTCTAATATTCCTGCTACTTAGGGGGAACCTGTTTCCTTTATTTTTTATTTTTACATATTATTGACCATATTCAAATTGTAATGCAATTAATAAAGTTTTTAGTACAACTGGTGGTATGAAAGCATGGTGGCACAGTGGTTAGCATTGCTGCCTCACAAAGCTGGCATTATGAGTTTGATTCTGACCAAGACCCTATCTGTGTGGCGTTTGTATGTTCTCTTACGTCTGTGTCCTCTAGGTGCTCTAGTTTCCGCTCATTGTCCAAGAAGCAAACTGGTAGCGATTTAGAATGTAAGCTCCAAAGGGGGCAGGGACAGATGTGAATGATTACATATTCTTTGTAAAGCGCTGCGTAACATGATTTGGCGCTATATAAATTATTATTATAATGATGACAATAATGTAAGGCTTCTGTTTATGATCAACCGAATATCATTTTATACACGTTTTATCTGTATGGTTGTGTAGATCCATACATAGACATTGCGATGTAACCTGCTTCTTGATAAACACACTTTGGGAAGAATAGAAGAAATTCTATCAATGGTAACTTCACCGCTGTCATTATTGTTGTCACTCAGTTCATGATTTATCTCTCCAGAATGAATTAAACTCATAGGGTGATGCCATTGGAGTTTTATATCCACTTCTTGTTAAAAAGAAAGAACAGATTATTACCTTGACTGTGACCAGCAATAAGAAATAAAAATGCAGTACAGCACAGTTGATTAGTACTGAAAGTCTTGCTGTAGACTGTTACTTGCCAGCACAATGTGTTTTGTTCAGTGTTTTTGACTTGCTATTGGTAAATTAGATCTTGCAGGAAATTGGACCTGTTAGAGTACACAGCTGCCTAAAATAGTGAATTTAAGAAACTTTTTAGTGCTTTATGGGAGTGTAATTCAGCTGTACTAACTGTATTCCCACTCTCCCTCATATATACTTGTAGCATTGAACAAGTTTAAAGGAGAACTGGTCTCCAGTGAAAGTTTGGATGTATATTTTGCGGGTGTGTGAAGGCTGGTGCACAGATCAGTGCTGCTGCTGATAATCATCATCATAAACATGGACCTTTTGTAGTGTGTCAAAAAAGAAAGAATTTAAGAAAAATGCTAACAGGGCTCTTCCCAGCGCCCCATAGCCTGGGCTGGTAAAGGCAAAATTATGGGGACAAACTGTGTGGGGTCCCACTGGAAAAAGCCACTACCAGCGCTAGTCTATTACAGCTGGATTTGGTGGCACAGTATCGGGAAAAGCCGCAGAGTGGGGTCCCCCTGTCATAATGTCAACCAGCCCTTGCCTGTTCAATATGTGTCTGAATTCCCTAGGGTAGTGTGACCAGCCACAAAATGCAGGCTTCCCCGTATAAGAAATCAGCAATTTGTAGAAAGCACTAGGACCCTTGCCAAACACCCCTGGGGCAGTTGGTATGGGGTAATATACTTTAAATTGATAGATGAGTATTTTTTTGCTGGTGCACTACTGGTATGTCTAAACTATGTGAGTATGTGGGCGCTTGTAGAACTAGCATAACCATGGCTGCCAGACCATGCTGGCACTTATAGAACTACAAGCTCTGGCATCCATGGCTCTCTGGGACTTGTAGTGCACAAAGGCGGCCTGTCAGCTTCCTATCAATACAAAGTGACTTCACTCTGATTGGTCAGATCGTGGTAAAGTCGCTTTGTATTGTTTAATAGTGGTGAGACCACATATGGGGCATCACTAGCCGCAGTGATCTATGTTGTATCAATAGAGTACTGAATTATTATCAACCTTGGGGGGTGGGATTCAATTAGCCACAATGTTCCTCAGAACCCTAATTGAATCGCAGCTGTGCATTTTTACCGTTACTACAGTAAATTCTCTGCTCATTTTTCCTCACACCACTATAGGGGCATACTGCCTGCACTCCGTGCCCCACTATTTCCTCCTAGTAACACTCTGCTATCTATCTATAGCGGGATAAACCGCTCTATGTTCTGATTGCCGAGCTGTATTATTGGTAGGGACTAACAAATTCAGAGCAGCAAGCGCGGCGTCCGCTGACGCGCGTTTCGCTATTAGCTTTCACTTAGGCAAATGAGCTTTCACTTATCCCGCTATAGATAGATAGCAGAGTGTTACTAGGAGGAAATAGTGGGGCACGGAGTGCAGGCAGTATGCCCTTAACTGTAACCAGATAATCATACCTAGAGCGGGTATTCCGCCATAGATCGGTAGCAGAGTGTTACAAAGAAAAGTCAGTGGGGCACCAAATGCGGATAGCCTTGCACCTCACAGCTACAGAGGTCAGCCTAAACAGACAGATTGGATAATCAATATCAATATAAACTTGTGTCTGTAACGGAGTTTACAGCTTTGAGGATCTAGTGAGGGCTAACACTTTCCCTGTGGCTGTATGAGGAAATTCCATATACTGTAGCAAAATCACTATAGATACATTGAAATTATTGATGGTAACACTGAATCTGCTATCTATTAGTAGATTTTCTTTAGGCTGAGAGCAAGGGTGAAATCAAGCTACAAAAAGGGCTGGTGATATAATTGAATACATTTATTGATAATTAATAAACCAGTCAATCAGAGCAGGGTTGCGGCAGGACAAGGGTTACTTGTCTTCTTAACAGTTTATGTTACAATTCACATGATATGTCATTACAAGTTTTAATATTTCGCTACTAGGACAATTTTATTAATGTATTAATAAAGATTTATCAAAAGATTTTAATTACGAAATCAATACACATTTATATCTCTCTAAACTCATTTTAAGAGTGCCCCATATGATCATCCTTTTCTTTCCTCTCAATTTGTATAAATGATGTATTTGTTGATCGGGTGCACCCTTCCTCTATTAGTATCTCTTATATAATTAAGAATGAGAGAAATACGTATTTTGAGGAGGTAATAAATGGGATGCTTGGTGCAGTCTTCTTTTTTCCTTTTGACACGTTCTATATTGTTGTCAAATATTTAGATTGTCCCCGTTGTGTAAACCATCACCAATCACAGTGAAATCAGTGATGGTATAAAAAGGTTTCCACACCAGTCACTTTATGAAAAATGTGGTATGGTGGATAGGCTCCAGGGGGTAAATGAATTATGCTCTGAGATTAGCAACTCGCCGATATTCGGCGACTTTGTCAGCAAAATTTAAAACGGCAATGTGTTTAAAGGTAAAACTTTATTACTGTTGCCTCTCATTTAAATGAGACTGTCACAGTCAATCAAGCTCCAAGATGGGTTATACTACCTTCTTTGGCCACAGTTGTGGCTGTCCCACCTAAAAATAGATCCCTATTAGCGTTCCCGCATCTGTTAATTTAGTTCTGCTAAGTTTGGGACCATTGTAAAACTCGTTATAATCAGGGATGAGCGGACTCGGATTATCGCAATCTGAGCGCACCCGAACAGTGCGGATCCGAGGGCGATCCGAGCACTGTTCGGGTATTTCCAGCGCTGAGAAAAACTGAAAACGAGGCTATGAGTCCAAACCCCGCCGTCGGAACGCGATACTCGGATTCTATAAATTCCCCGCTTGCCGCCGCCATCTTTACTCGGGCATTGATCAGGGAAGAGGGAGGGTGTGTTAGGTGGTCCTCCGTCCTGCTCTTTCTCGTGCTGTGCTGTGCTGTGTCTTGCTCAGTCCAGTGGTGCTGTGTCCTGTGCTCTGTCCTGCTGAGTTCAGTGGTGCTGTGTCCTGTGCTGTGTCCTGCTCAGTCCAGTGGTGCTGTGTCCTGTGCTCTGTCCTGCTGAGTTCAGTGGTGCTGTGTCCTGTGCTGTGTCCTGCTCAGTCCAGTGGTGCTGTGTCCTGTGCTCTGTCCTGCCGAGTCCAGTGGTGCTTTGTCCAGTGCTCTGTCCTGCTGAATCCAGTGGTGCTGTGTCCTGTCCTGCTAAGTCCATTGGTATAAAAAAAATTATAAAAAAATTATAAAAAAAAGTATAAAAAAATTAGTACTGCATTATATAACAACGTTCACTGTTCTTGCAGTAAAAAGGAATTTCTACTGCAATATTAAACTACGTTCACTGTTCCTGCAGTCAAGAAAAATTAGTACTGCAATATTTAACTATGTTCACTGTTCCTGCAGTCAAGAAATATTAGTACTGCAATATTTAACTACATTCACTGTTCCTGCAGTCCAGAAATATTAGTACTGCAATATTTAACTACGTTCACTGTTCCTGTAGTCCAGAAATATTAGTACTGCAATATTTAACTACGTTCACTGTTCCTGCAGTCCAGAAATATTAGTACTGCAATATTTAACTACGTTCACTGTTCCTGCAGTATAAAGGAATTTGTACTGCTGTATAACTCCAGTCCAGTGGTACTGTCCTGTGCCGCATATAATTTTTAAAGCCTTTGCCGGGTGTGTGTGGTTTAGGGGTACGCTCTCTTGTGCTGCATATAATGGAGTACAAAAATTTGGAGGATAAAGTAGGGAAAGATCAAGAACCACTTCCTCCTGATGCTGAAGCTGCTGCCACTAGTCATGACATAGACAATGAAATGCCATCAACGTCGTCTGCCAAGGCCGATGCCCAATCTCCTAGTAGAGGGCATGTAAAATCCAAAAAGCCAAAGTTCACTAAAATTAGCAAAAAAAGAAAATTAAAATCATCTGAGGAGAAACGTAAACTTGCCAATATGCCATTTACAACACGGAGTGGCAAGGAACGGCTTAGGCCCTGGCCCGTGTTCAGGACTAGTGGTTCATTTTCACCCAAGGATCTAAGCCCTCCTCCTCCCCCCCCCTCTAAAAAAATTAAGAGAGTTAAGCTGTCATCAACAACACAGCAAACAACTCTGCCTTCTAAAGAGATGGCATCACAAATCCCCAAGGTGAGTCCACGGGTGTTAGTGGTTTGCGAAGCCTGACCTTCCCATCACTGTACGGGAAAAGGTGGCTCCTTCCACCATTTGCAGCACGCCCTCTGCATATGCTGGAAGGATCACCCACAGTGCAGTTACAGATTTGGCTAATGAAGGTGTCAATGTTGTACACCGGGAGGAGGATATTGATGTAGCTGGCGCTGAGGAGGAACTTGACGAGGAGGATGCTGATGTGGTTATCTTAAATGAGGCACCCGGGGGGGGAAACAGTTGTTGTCCATGGGAAGAAAAAGCCCATCGTCATGCCTGGCCAGAAGACCAAGAAATCCACCTCTTCGGTCTGGAATTATTTCTATCCCAATCCGGACAACAAATGTATGGCCATATGTACCTTATGTAAAGCTCAAATAAGCAGTGGTAAGGATCTTGGCCACCTCGGGACATCCTCCCTTATGCGTCACCTGAATAACCTTCATAATTCAGTGTTTAGTTCAGGAACTGTGGCTAGGAAAGTCAGCAGTCCAGGGACACCTAAATCCCTTGGTCCTGTTGTATCCACACCAGCAACACCCTCCTCGTCAATTTCCTCCTCGATCTCGATTGTAGATAGTCCTGCAGGCCATGTCACCGGTATGACTGAGTCCTCTTCAATCCGGGATTCTTCCGGAGGATCCTGCAGCCTACTACTGCCGCTGCTGCTGTTGCTGCTGGTAGTCAGTCATCTTCCCAGAGGGGAAGTCGTAAGACCGCTGCGTCTTTCACTAAACAATTGACCGTACAACAGTCGTTTGCCATGAGCACGAAGTACGACAGTAGTCATCCTATGGCAAAGCGGATAACTGCGTCAATAACAGCTATGTTGGTGTTAGACCTGTGTCCGGTGTCCGCCATCAGTGGAGTGGGATTTAGACGGTTGATGGAGGTATTGTGTCCCCGGTACCAAATCCCGTCGAGATTTCACTTCACTAGGCAGGCGATACCCGGGATGTACAGAGAAGTACGAAAAAGTGTCCTCAGTGCTCTGAAAAATGCAGTTGTACCCACTGTCCACTTAACCACGGACATGTGGACAAGTGGTTCAGGGCAAACTAAGGACTTGCATCGACTTCCGCAGCAGCTGAATCAGTAGCAGCATCTCCCAAATGCCTGCTCGTTCCAAGGCAGGCAACGTTGTGTATCACTGGTTTCAGTAAGAGGCACAACGCTAACAACCTCTTAGAGAAACTGAGAGAAATCATTTTGCAGTGGCTTACCCCACTTACACTCTCCTGGGGATTTGTGGTGTCGGACAACGCCAGTAACATTGTGCGGGCATTACATATAGGCAATTTCCAGTACGTGCCATGTTTTGCCCACACAATAAATTTGGTGGTGCAGCATTACCTGAAGAGTGACAGGGGTGTGCAGGATATGCTTGCGGTGGCCCGCAAAATTGCTGTAAACTTTCGGCATTCTGCCACTGCCTACCGCAGACTCGAGCAACATCAGAAAAGCCTGAACCTGCCCTGCCATCACCTCAAACAATAGGTTGTGACGCGCTGGAACTCCACCCTCTATATGCTGCAGAGGATGGAGGAGCAGCAAAAGGCCATTCAAGCCTACACAGCCACCTACGACATAGGCAAAGGAGTGGGGATGCGCCTGAGTCAAGCGCAGTGGAGACTGATTTCCGTGTTGTGCAAGGTTCTCCAGCCATTTGAACTTGCCACACAAGAAGTCAGTTCTGACACTGCCAGCTTGAGTCAGGTGATTCCCCTGATCAGGCTGTTGCAGAAGCAGCTGGAGAAAGTGAGGGAGGAGCTGGTAAACCATTGCGATTCCACAAAGCATGTAGCTCTTGTGGATGAAGCCCTTCGTACGCTTTGCCAGGATCCGAGGGTGGTCACTCTTTTAAAGTCAGAGGAATACATTCTGGCCACTGTGCTCGATCCTCGGTTTAAAGCGTATGTTGTGTCTCTGTTTCCGGCGGACACAAGTCTACAGCGGTGCAAAGACCTGCTGGTCAGGATATTGTCCTCTGAAGAGGACCGTGATATGCCAACAGCTCCTCCTTCATTTTCTTCCACACCTGTGGCTGCAAGGAAACGAAACGACCCGCTGGCGGGTATGCAGACAACATCTGGTCCGGACTGAAGGACCTGCCAACCATTGCTGACATGTCTACTGTCGCTGCATTGGATGCTGTCACCATTGAAAAAATGTTGGAGGATTACTTTGCTGACACCATCCAAGTAGACATGTCAGACAGTCCTAACTTGTACTGGCAGGAAAAAAAAGGCAGTTTGGAAGCCCCTGTACAAACTGGCTCTATTTTACCTGAGTTGTCCCCCCTCCAGTGTGTACTCCGAAAGAGTTTTTAGTGCAGCGGGGAACCTGGTCAGTGAGTGGCGAAGAAGGTTGCTTCCGCAAAATGTTGAGAAGATGATGTTCATAAAAATGAATTATCAATACTTCAATCAAGACCAGCAATGGCCTCCAGAGACTACAGAGGGACCGGTGATTGTGGAGTCCAGCGATTGTGGAGTCCAGCGGGGACGAATTGATAATGTGTGCGGATGAGGAAGTACACACTGAAGGGGGCGAGGAATTAGAGGATGAGGATGACATCTTGCCTCAGTAGAGCCAGTTTAGTTTGTACAGGGAGAGATGAATAGCTTTTTTTGTGTGGGGGCCCAAACAAACCAATCATTTCAGCCACAGTAGTTTGGTAGGCCCTGTCGCTGAAATGATTAGTTTGTTAAAGTGTGCATGTCCTTTTTCCAAAACTAAAGGGTGGGTGGGAGGACCCAAGGACAATTCCATCTTGCACCTCTTTTTTTGGCATTATGTGCTCTTTGGGGCCTAGTTTTTCAAACTGCCATCCTGTCTGCCACTGCAGTGCCACTACTAGATGGGCCACGTGTTTGTTCCGCCCACTTGTGTCGCTTAGCTTAGACATCCAGCTACCTCGGTGCAACCTTTTGGCCTAAAAACAATATTGTGAGGTGTGAGGTGTTCAGAATAGACTGAAAATTAGTGGAAATGATTGTTATTGAATGTTACTGAGGTTAATAATAGTGTAGGAGTGAAAAAAAAACAAAAAACTGGATTTTAGCACTTTTTATGTTTTTTTTAAAAAAAAAATCAGAACCCAAAACCCTAAATCAGAACCAAAACCTTGAGTGGGGTGTTTTGGCAAAACCAATCAGAACCCAAAACCTCAAGCTATTCAGAACCCAAAACACGAAAAGTGCCCGGTGCACACCCCCTAGTTATAATACCACTTTGGCCCCATCTCTCCTTACCCCACTTTGTTGTACTGAGTTTCTTCCAAGCCATTCCTCCGCCTGTTTTTGCAAACTGCTCCCCCAGTGGCATGGGAGTGGTACATGACATTCTGGACCATCTGCTACGATGGAGATGCCGCGGCTGAAATATGGGCTCTGGTTGGCGAGATTCTTTGAATATTTACAAATAAGACACTTCATCTCTTATCTCCCTAAAACACTACTTGTCAGTCCTCTTGCGCAGCTGGAGGTCTATTGTTATAGAGATCCCTTTTCAAAGAGAATGGTCTCCTTCCTTTTTAATCTATTAGTAAATGCTAAACAATCTCCTACCAATAAACATGAAACAAGAGGGAAAAGACCCCCAGACAAGGACTAATGGTCATCAGTTAGGGAAAGAATGTCAAAATCCTTATTAAAGAGAATACGTTAAAAAATTATTACAGGGGGTACTTCGTACCAACTCGGCTCCGAAGGATGCTTGGCCTGGTTTTCCCTTACTGGTGGAGAGGTTGCAGTAAATTATGCTCCTTTCTTCACATTTGGTGGGCATGTCCTAAGATAGCCAAGTTCTAGGACAATATAGCCATCCTTATATCCAATGTTACCTTAACACCCATTTCTAAAAATCCATGGTCATTCCTATTGGGGATGCCGATCACAGGATTGGAGCCTATCTGAGGGATCTGTGATACTCTTATAATACCTTGTTTCATTCCAGAAGTGGACTCTCAGACCTATCATTATAGTTGAGTAATCTGCACATGCCGCTCTTGACGGTTCCTTCTATGGCATTTGTCTTCTATAGGGTGTGTCAGGCCCCCGAGGGTCAACCTCTTCTGTCCCCCCCTTCTTACATTTCGGTGTGCACCTCCTTTTCTTGGATATTTTCATTCCACATTTGCAACTTTACTTTGATGTCTTCAAAAATTTTACTGTCTTGTTATATTTGGAAACTTAAATAAAGTGTTTTAAAAAAATAAATGCTTCCACGCTGATCTGAATTATGTGAAGTTCTTTTTCAAGTTTTTCCTGTCTCTTATCCTTCCCACAATATCTCTCTCTGTCCCATACCCCAATATATATTTTTAATAATGAGCTCTATTTCAGAATAACCCCAATGATCTGAGTAATGTACAGTTATTCCTTCCATTTTGATGAATAGAACACATTCATTAGGACCAGATTTCCTGGGCAAATCGTTTAAGTACTGTGATTGGGTGAAATCTAGATGACTCTCAGGGAATCTGATCCATAAAATGAATCTGTGATTTTCATGATGATTTATTATTTTAATTTTTGGAATAAGCTATTTTAATAAGAGAGAGACTGCATGCACTGTCAGGCACCCAACAATCATTAATACTACTTTGGATAACGTCTACATTTTGTCCTTCCAGCTTTTATGTATGTATCACCTCAAAGGCAACCCTCCTCTGTACAGTGATGGCTGCAGGTTGCTAACCTCTCTTTTTATTGTTGCAACTTAGACTTCAAAGAGAAAAGATCATAAACACAATCAATAGGTTCCAGAAAAAGAGCCTATCGCTATCACAAAACAGGAGCGATAGTACACAATAGTTTAGCCTTTCATTTTGTGGTTATGTAAGAGATTTTATATTACAATCATTTTATTTTGAGCTATAACGGTGCCGCTATCATTTTATATGAGACACCAGATACATCAGACTCTCTGTTGTGACTGGTAGCAGGGCTGTTGATACACTGGGAGATCTGATCAGTGATGTTGTTTACCGATAGTCAACAAAATATACAAACCTAAATATTATATACTTGGGGTAACATGGGAACTGGAAATGCGTTTTACCAAAGACAAACCAAATTTTACAATGATTTCCTGTATCTTCATTGCAGTTTGAACTTACTAATGCAATTATTATCCTAAATGGCTTGTAACATCTAGTAACAATACTTTGGTCCATGTAGTGAGAGATATTAGAATGGAGCAGTAAAGAGAGGGATAATTATGGAAAGGGACAAATATGGCAATAGATGACTTACCCGTAGGTTTTCCTGCTTTTTTCTATGACCTGTAGCACAGTAGCTAAGTGGTTAGCACTTCAGCACCTCTCAGCACTGGGGTCATGAGTTCAATTCCCGACCATAGACTTATCTGTGCGGAGTTTGTATGTTCTCCCCGTGTTTGCGTGGGTTTCCTCCGGGTGCTCCGGTTTCCTCCCACACTCCAAAAACATACTGGTAGGTTAATTGGCTGCTAACAAATTGACCCTAGTCTGTGTGTGTATGTTAGGGAATTTAGACTGTAAGCTCCTATGGGGCAGGGACTGATGTGAGTGAGTTTTCTGTACAGTTCTGCGGAATTAGCGGCGCTATATAAATAATTGATGATGATGATATAGTTCTCTCTTGTCCCTCTGCTTTTCCCATTTTATCAGCAGTATTTTAGGCTACATCTGTCTGATGGCATCTTTTATGCACTTATAGCCAGCATCAACATGGAGAAGGGATGTAATTGGCCCTAGTAAATATCTTAAGGAAAGCTCGGGAGACCGCTGCATATTTCACAAAATTTGAAAAATATCTAAGTAATTCAAAGAGCAGCTTCACAAAACATAACTGCTTAAAGAACAAGAGCAGTGTTACTGTGCCGAGGCATTGTCAGCAGCAGGAAGCCTGTGACTAGTCTTGGTGTTTAGAGACTGGGAGTAGATTTACAAAAGCTTCTAAAAGGGAACCATGGAGGTGTTGCCCATAGCAACCAATCAGCATGTACTATCATTTTCTAGAATGTTCTAGATAAATGTTAGATAGGATCTGATTGGTTGTTATGGGCAACACCTCCATGTTTCCCTTTTAGAAGCTTTAGCAAATCTACCCCTGGCATGGAACAGCTATAGAACCTTGTGCAAATGCAATGTACTGCACATACTCTATGGAAACAACTTACATTTTCTGGGGCAGAAAAGTTCTCTTACTAGATAAGCACTGACATACATGCAGGGACCATGTCCTGAATCTATGCCAGTGCTTCCAGGTGTACCCTCAGCAGACTCTGTGTAGTCATACTTCTATTTCCAAATCTAATGTGTGCACACCTTATTGTTCAAAACATATATATATATTGTATATAGCTCTTTGAATGAAGCAATGAAAGGACTCAAAGGCTGCACATTCATCAATACTGGCTCAGCTCACAGAATGGCTACCTTGTTTATATTTAGGCAATTGGTACAGCCATTCTGTGTGCTGTTCATGAGAATGCCACCTGTCACTAGGAACTCACTAAGAACTAGTGACTGAGGCATGAGACGCTTTGTGCCTCAGCAGTCTCACTAGTTCCTAGTGAATCGATAGGTTCAATACTTGTTCAGTCCACAAAATGGCTGCCACCACTGTATTTACAGTGTGCTGTGGATACACTGTGAGGTAAATCATACATGACAGAACTTTGACACTACTCTTTAATGTATGCCTTATACCAGACTTGTGGTCAGCGATATTTCAAGGAATGAAAACCATACATTTGCCAATTACAAAATCCCTGGAGACCTGTTTTTTATGTTAATGGAAATAATTGTATCGCAAAAATAATTGCTGCAAAGCTACATATTCCATGTCTTTTTATAGATATGTACACCAGGAAGATATGGAAAAAATACTGTGACGTAACACTAATGGACCATGAAAAATTACTATTTTATAAAGCCTGCACTTAATGACACAGAAAAAAGCACTAAGGGTCAAATAGGGCATTACTAATGTGAAGTGTGGATAATTTATCTGTAAATACCTGTGAGCTCTAATTACCACTTAATGCCGTTTATCTAATTGTATTGGTGATGGCTGATTTTATTAACATTGCTAACCTTTACTGTTATGCATATTTTAGTTAGCTTCTTGGCTTATTAGCAGTGTGTAAATTAATTTTTTTCTTAGTTATGTAACTATTACACTACTTGGGTTTCACTTTAATTTCCCCCAGGTCTTGCTCTGTTTCTCCCGGGACACCTCTGTGCTTGAACACTTTGTATACAACAGTGCATCACCGCCAAAGTCCTATATCCGGGGTAAGGGACTGCATTTCTCATCATGTATTTTCATCATGTATTTTTATTCTACTTTCTCAAAATGTTATGCAATTGGACAGAGAGAAGAGACTGGTATGGTAGGAAATCAAATATTGTATGTATAGCTTATAGCTGCTGATACAGATGTTACAGATGCCATTGTTGATCAGTGATTTTGTATACAAGTGTTTTTAATGCCGGTATACCTCCTAACATCCCGATTTAGGCAGGACAGTCCTGATTTCAGGAAAAGTTGTCCTAATTGGTGCGAAAGTTAGGAGGTATTCTGCTCACTGCTGCTGCATGGCAGAGCAGCGATGAATGGGCGCTGTGTGCACTGCACGGCAATGAAGGGGTTTTGAGGGGCACGTCCCCCATTGTTCTGTGTAAACCCCCCTCCCCAGTGCCAATGATGCCTACCCAAATGTTAGGAGGCATGTAGTAGATTTTAGTCATCTTGCTCCAAATTACAGAAACACCTTATTCAGATGACATTACGTCCTAACAGTCCACATTGTAGATCCCATACTTCTAATAAGGAGAGGGGAATTACACCGAACATACACAAGTTAGGTTGTACTGTGCAGTTGTACACACACAGATTGGATATAAGAATAACGGCACACAATTCATGAGTGCATAACAACATTGCAACCACAACCCATATACAGAGAACAATAACACATTCTGAAGATTGCATACAGTGTACAGAACAACAATGTTGTAATAGTTTAATTCAATATTAAATAAGGAAGGTATCATTCATATATATATATATATATATATATATATATATATATATATATATATATATATGGATCAGTGGTTGAGGCTTCTGATGTTTGGAGGCTGAACTGACAACATATAGGAGTTTGAAAAAAATGATCACATACAGTAGAGCATACTTGCCAACTTATAGCAAGTATGATGCAGGAGCCTGCCAGGGAAGGTGGGTGTGCAGGGGGCGGGGCTCCGAAAATCCTGTCATTCTAGCCACGGTGAATCGCTGCCTTTTGGGCCTAATTCTGCCCACTTCACTAGGAAGTGGGCAGATCCGGGAGATTGCCACACTCTCCCGGGAGTCTGTGAGACTCACGCGAAATGCGGGATTTTCCCGGACTTTCCGGGAGAGTTGGCAAGAATGCAGTAGAGGCAGCATTGCTTTTATGGTAACACTGTCACAATGTGGGACACTGACAATTTGTGCCACAGTAAAACATATTCAGAATTGTTATTTTACAAACATTCCGTTTTATACTGCAAAAAGATTAAGCAAATTAGTGTAAATAAATATCTACTGTTATGAAAATTGTATTTATGATATGAGCAAACGTCATATTGCCCATGTGGTAATTGGTTTTCTGCTGGAAAAATATGGGAACACTAGTGTTAAGCCACCTAGTTGTGCATGAGCGCCTAAAAAATGATATATTTGGTTATATTTTCTTACTTCACTTTCTCAGTAAAACATTGTGTGCCCCAAACATTTTCATGATACAGACACCCTAACTTTAATTATATTTTGCAATGTAAAAGATTATCCGATTAATGTTTTGGTGGCTTGTTGTGAATCCACAAATTAAGGCTATAGGTATATAATATAGAATACCACAGTCAGTAGATTCGCAAATGTCAGTTTGTATATAATAAAACAAGCAGTCTATACATCTGCAGTATGCTGCTGCTTGTCCAGACCAGCAACTGTCATAATGACTGTTTTATTATTTCATTTAAAACCTATCATTATTTTGGTTATTTCATATTGACAGTAATTTAAACAAAACAGACATTGTTGCCTTGCAGCATCCACATATTTAAAACATAGATTAATATATTCTAGTTAATAATTGCTATATAATAGTCATCTTTCAGAACCATTTCATTCATTAGTTAGAAGCCAATAAATATTTCACTTCTACTCATATATATGCTTGAGGCTCTTCAACCTGACAAATGACTGTCATTTATTCTCCTTGCTTAAGTTTTCATATTGTTTAGCTATTTTAATTGTGCATAGGACTACATTTCTTTCTGTGTTGTTTGACTATCTGAAAAGTATAATTTGCATCGATTTCAATTCCAGGAAAGCTTGGCTTGGAAGAGTTTGCTGTTGTCTATCCACCAAATGGTACGTTGTGCTTTGTCTTCCTCTAGTGGTAGACATGAAAATTACACAAAAAGAAAGAAGTGATATTAATGTAATGCCTTCAAATTACATATTAAGAAAATGCAATACACAGATTATATTGTTATTGTAGATTATATTTGTTTTCATTGACTATGTTTTCTAATTGTGAAAGCTGGTTAGTTCAGCAACTTGTCAGGCAGCTATAAGAATATTAGCATTGGTTCCTTTTCGTTTCATTTTTTTTTAGTTTATTTTTTACTTAAAAACACTATAAACCTACACACTCCATTTACAAAGCGTTGCATTGAGTATGCGTGTAACTTAATGTGCACTGGGAGTACCATCTTTGAACATTAACGCAAAACTAAGGTGTATATTGCTACAGCATTCAGTAACTAAAGCAATAATAGATAATGCAAGTGTTCAGTACAGCTTATCCTCTAATGTATTTGCATTTTCAGGAAAGTGAATTCACCTGCCTCTCACATAATATGAAACATTTACCTATCATGCTTCATTCATTCAGCCATCATTAAAGTACCACACTATTACTGGACATTTACAGATCTCTGCTGGATTGCACACAATGGGAAATTCATTTTAACTGGATCTTGAGGCATACATAGTACACCACACGTTTTGCACAATGGGTCTCTCTGATGCTGATCATCAAAGGGAAGCTAGTAGTTACACAGACAATGGAATGGCTGATGGGCAGATGGGGCACAGGTCAGTTAAGCAATTAGCTGCATTCTCTCCTTTGTGAATGGTACAGGATTTTTAATTAATTTTTTTAAATAATTATTATCCTCCTCTTTTGTAATAGTACTAGTATTAATAAAGAAAACAAATACCACGTGCGAGGTCATATGTTTTGTTGGCCACTTTACAGTTTTATTAAAATTTAAATATAAATATTATACAGTATTGATGAAAGCAGTTGCTATAAAACAGTGGATCCGATTGGCTGGGAACCTCAGTTCATATTCCGTTGTCAGTTCTTTGCGGCCTTGGATAAGTCGCATTGTCTACCACAGTAAGCTTAATTGGTAATTCGTAAGTAAAGTCATGTGAAATAAGAAAGTACTCTTTCTTTTCAAATCTGTGTTTTTACATATCAGGGCATAATTAGCAATCTTCCAGTCCTCACCAAGTTCTAAAATGTGATCAATCTAATCACATATGAAAATTAACCCATTGTCATCATTTATTTCACATTGGTTTTACATTGTCATCATTTATTCTGCAAAAAAATTAAGCCAACATGAGTAAGCAATGGGTCAAAAAGGAAGTACACCCTTAAAGCTTCCACGTCTATAAACAAGGTAATTTGAGAAAAGTAGTAATCGAGTGCACTTCATTTTCTGAATCTGGAAAAGGTTTTAAGGCCGTTTCCAAATGATTTGAAGTCCATCATATTACATTGAGAAAGATTATTTACAAACAGGGAACACTGAGGACAGTTGCCAGTCTTCCCGGGAGTGGATGTCCCATCAAGATCAGGCTCTATGGTGCTCCTAGAAATCTCAGTGAACTGAAAAGCTACATCATGGGGTAAATGTATTAACCTCCAGATTGTTGAACTCCCACGAGTTCGCCGTCTTCAGCGCTTAAATTTAAAGCGGCGCTGCCTTGTAAAGGGAAACTTCCCTTTACAAGGCAGCGCCGCTATAAATTTAAGCGCTGAAGACGGCGAACTCGCGGCAGTTCAACAATCCGGAGGTTAATACATTTACCCCCATGTCTCTGTCAGCATGGTAAATATCATCAGAAATAGACTAAACCAGTATGACCTTCATGAAAGGGTAGCAAGGACAAAATCCCTTCTATCTAAAAAACTCCATCATTGGGCATCTGAAAGAAACACAAGACCTCCGGAATAGACAAGACCAAAGTGGAGATTATCGGTCTTGATGCCATGTTTGTTGGAAACCAAATGCAGTAGATCGCTGCAATAAACTCCTACCAACCATCAAGCAGGTTGGTGGAGAGGTGATGTTTTAAGGCTGCTTTGCAGCTACAGGACTGGCCACCTAGCATCACTGAGTCCACCAAGAACTCCTCTTTATATCAAAATATTCAAGTGGAAAATGGGTGGTCATCTGTCTGACAGCTGCAGCTTCACCAGAATTGGATGGGGCAATAGGATAATGATCCTAACCATACCTGTAATTCTACAAACTAGCTGAAAAGCAAAACAATCAAGATTTTGGAATGACCAAGTTTAAGTTTAAGTTCACACTTAAGCCTTAAGACATCGACCTTAAGAGATCTGTGTATAAACAAATGCCATCAAACATTAATTAACTAAAGTAGTGTTATAAGGAGGAGTGGTCCAAAATGCCACAAATATGGTGCAAGAGACTAATAAATTCATACAGAACATTATTAATTCAACATGAATTCTTCACTTATTTTTCATTGCATAAATGACAAGTAAAATAAGTTATATTTTTTAATTTTATTACATGCATTAAGTTTTAGCATATTTATTTGTGAGTGATTTTCAGATATCCGGGTGTCAATTTATGTATAATACTGCAAACCAGAGTTGTGGGTTGTGGTAGAAGACTATCCTCAGGTTTGTCTGTTCAAAGTCAGTTTTTTTTCTTTACACCAAACATGGCATATAGCTCTCCAGCCAAATAACTACATCATTCCATTTTAAAGACTTTATTTTGGTTTTCATGTTTCAAAATACATCAATACACAAAATAACACGTTGGGATTTACACAAAGAACATAATCATAATTGGGAACCGTAGACCTATTGAGTTCAAGAAATTGCATGCGATTTTAGTAGAATCTAGGTAATAACAATGTATGGGTAACCTGAGCATATGCTAATGTGCGATAATAAGGGTTACTGGGCGTAAAAGAAGGGTAGAATGGGTGGGTTGAGGAACTCAGAGTAACTCCCAAGAACCCCAGCGAGCACAGGGTGGATAAGATATCTTTGAAAAAAATCAATACTGATTATCAAGTAATTATGGAAGCAAACATGAAACATTTACAGACGGAGACCTGCAAGTCTACTGGAAGAGGGGTTTTGGTTAGTTAAGGCATTGTAATCGTACCATAGGCTCCAAATTTATGAGCCTTGTTGTTCAAGCAGAAATTTTCTCAATGAAAACATGATGCCATATTTCATTGTGTACCTGGTGAATGGAAGGAGGCTAGATTGTCCCAATAATGGGCCACCAGGCACCTAGTTGTATTAAGAATTTTTGTGGCCAATTTATTTGGAGGTTTGTTCAGGAGACCTATTGGTAAACCGAAAAGAAAGGACTAAAGGTCTTTTGTGATAAGAGGGTTATTTTGGATACAAGGGTAGTTATGTTATCCCAAAATTTTGCGATCTTAGGGCAGGACCACCAAATGCGGTAGAAGAAACCTAGTTCATTAAATCTCTACAACACAAAGGGGAAGTTGTGCCAAATATCTTTTGGAGTCTAGTAGGAACTAATTGCCAACTATATTAAATTTTGTAAGTACTTCCTTTAATGCAAGTAGAGATTGACGAATTTGACACCCTTTCCCTGATGGTAGACCATGTGTGCTCATTGGGTTGTCTGCCCAGATCAGACTCCCAATAATTTTTTTTATTTTTTTTTAAACTCTTTATTTGAAGAGGAAACAACAGGAACAGTACATACAACATTTTTGACAAGAAAAATCTTAATAATCAAGGTGTTTCCTCTGAGTTTTATACTTTTATATCGGTGGGGAGGGAAGGGGGGGAGGGGGTAGAGAGGCACAAATATTGTCAACAAAATAGCTAATAAATAGATAGGCGCGTAAACTTGGAACAATGCTAAGAAAAGCTGGAACACACAGTTACAGTTGTTACGTGACAGAGAGGTAGCATATAGACATTACTCACCCACCGCGCACCATATCCAGCCTGGGGGGTCCAGAGGCGGCCCAGAAGCTATGTTCCAACTGCCGGGGGAGGAGCCGTATTGGATAGGCAGCTACGGCTTTCTAGTAAGTACCACGGGGCCCACACCTTATCAAAGTTATATGATTTATCATGAAGGTAGCACGTTATACTCTCCATGCTTGCGACATGACCTATGTACGACCGTAACTCCTGCATAGAGGGAGCCCTAGGGTCTTTCCAGTGCTTTGCTATTAGGGATTTAGCGGCAGACTCCCAATTATTTTGTGTATTGGGTAGCCGGCTGTTTTGAATTTCTTATCATATTATAGAGCAAAAAAAATCATACTTTTTGAGAGAGGGCTATGGAAACAGCGAGGCTCACGTTTGCATCATGAGTTTGGAAATATTGGAGGGTCTTGCAATCTGGGGGTAAATGTATCAAGCTGAGAGTTTTCCGGCGGGTTTGAAAAGTGGAGATGTTGCCTATAGCAACCAATCAGATTCTAGCTTTCATTTTGTAGAATGTACTAAATAAATGATAGCTAGAATCTGATTGGTTTTTCAAACCCGCCGGAAAACTCTCGGCTTGATACATTTGCCCCCTGGAGACCAAATTTATGTTGCAGAATCTCCAATGAGGAGCAATTGCCCCTATCCAGGACATCAAACAACGTTCAAATGCTGCTGGAGTAACAGTGTGAGAAATGAGAGTAATATTGACCAGTTGTAAACTTATAATTATAATTATCCTAAAGTGGGGTGAGTGGTGAAGGGAAAGTAGAAGTTTTAAAGTGGATTTTGCAGAGATCCTATATCCGTTGTTTTTCCATGTAAATTGAACAAACCATTTATGTAGTTGTGTTAGAGTGGGTTTTTGAACTTTGATCGGAAGTGTCCGGAAGAGGTAGAGCAGCCTAGGCAGTATATTCATTCACAATTCTTCCTAACCTGGATAGAAAAGCTTCTGCCACATAAACAGGTCTAGCTTGATAGATCTTACGATAGGAGGGAAGTTATCTTTGTAGAGAGTGTCGTATGTGCGGGTGATGAAAACCCCTAAATATTTAATTTTGTTATTTCTACAAGAAATGTTGAAGTTACTCTTGAGGAGCTCAAGGGTAGATGGTTGAAGGTGTAAAGGGAGAGCCTCTGTTTTAGAAGAATTGTTTTTATACCCCGACAGGAGGTCATAAAAAGACAATATTTAATAAGGGTTTGTAACTGCCATCTATGAGGAAGTTTGGGCGAGAAGGACATTGTTGCCAAACAGGAAGATCTTAAAATTTTCTGAGCCCAATGAGATGCCCCTAATATTTGGAGACTGATGAAAACCCTTGAGCTAAAATCAAGGGTGAAAGGGGACACACCTGTCTAGAACCGTTAGTTATAGCAAAGGTGTCTGAGAATGCTATTCACTGAGACCCTTGCCGAGGGAGAAGAGCAACGTTCTTGTATCCCCTACAAAAAGTCGCGCCAAACCCAACCTGACATGACATGACATGTGGTATTACAGTCTCCTGCTACGACTGCGCTACCCCTTCAGTGCAGTGACGGGACTTCATTGAGATTATGGAAGAAATGTACCTAACCTGTGTTAGGGGCATAAACATTAAGCAGTATGTAGGGATTGTCATTCATTTCTCCTGCCAAGATAAGGTTTGCAAATGATTCTAGAGCATTTAAAGTCAGATGAGTAGAGAACATAATAATGAGGCTCTTCTTTTTACACGTGAAGCATGAAAGGAGAGGGAAACATTGTGATTTGAGCTCCAGGTGGCAAGACCCTGCAAAGTGGGTCTCCTGTAGGAATACAATGCCAGACATTTCAGGGCCTTTTTAGGCCTTGTACATTAAATAACAATAATTTAAGGGCCATGTGTTTGTATGGTTAAGCGCTGACTGAAAGCGCCAGGAGCAGGAGTACCAAGGCCTGCCAGGGCCCCTTGGGGACCCACTCAGGGAAATGATGGGATGTGGAAAAGGAAAGGAAAAAAGGGGGAAGAGAGGATGAGCACAGGACAGGGGAAATGAGGGCTAGTGTCACTAATATGAATAGCCTAGACTGTCCGAAACTAGCTCCAATGGCCAGAGGGAGGTTGTGTGGCTCCGGCTTTTGCCACGGTCAACAGGAAAATCTTGTGGAGTACTATCTCTATATGGGTATGATGAGAAAAGGCATAAATCACACAAGGTGGAGCATTAGTGCACATAGGTGTTGGGTGAGATGTATATGTGTAGTGGAGTGGGGAGGATAAATAATGTATATTTTAAACAAAGTTCACATGTATATCACATAGAAATACTTGAAATAACTATATAACAAAATACAATAAAATTCAACTTATCCGTCACTGATCTCTAGTACAGACTACAAAAAGCGGTTCTCTAAGAGTTGTCAACTGGTGGTAAGGTGTTGTCCCAAACGTGAAGTAAAGGTCAGGCATCTGTTTCTGTGAAGAGACCTAGAAGTAAACAAACATGGAGAACAGGCAAGAAAAACAAACAAAACCGTAACTGGTACATCTCGTCTGGATGTATGGGAAACAAACAGCAGGTAGCGTATATAACCTTAATAAAGACATTAGCATTGATGGCGATTTAAAGTGTTTTATGGAATGTGGCAAATAGATGTGTCATGATCACTATGCATTAGAGAACTTCACATAAAGACTAGTTCCTGGAGCCAAACGCCTGCCTTCGAGATAGGGGGCAGGATAACCACAATTGGAGCTAGTCCAGGATTGTAACTTAGAAAACCCATCAAACGCCCGCAGACCAAAAATGTTAGCAGGGGTTCATGTGTCCAAAGGTACTTTGGTTTTGGAGGAAACCCAAAGCCAATAGTGTTTTGGGGCCCCTTTGAGGTAAGTGATCCTGTTCAACTGCTGCTTAGCAGTCACTGGATGGGGGTTGCTTGAAACCGAATGTTCAGCTTCCCAAGTATTTGGAGAGCCTCATCTGGTGTGCTGGAGTTACTAACCATCTCTATGTGTTTTGGTGAACACTGTATTTAGTTTAGGAGACGATAAAGCTTAGATGTGTAATCATTTTTTCTAACCAATTTTTCGCCATCATTTGTTATACTGTCATATTAGTCATTTGATTGCATTGAAATGATGATCAGATTTTGATATGCCCAAATATGTAAGGCAGCAAAATTTTACATTGGTGTTATTTTCTCTCATAAATAACTGTATGATAAGTGAGTAGTCTAAATCTCCTACACTGTATTTTAATAACCTTTTCAATTCATAGTACATGATTTTATAGTGTGTTTGACTATGTTTTTTGCATTTTCTTCTATTGAGTCTTCTTCATCTATGGTAGGGTAAGTAGTGGAGCATAGACCAACATGTAGCACAGTAATGGGAATATTCACAGCAGTACAGAATATTTTGGGATCTGATCTTATTGGAGAGTGAGGGCACATGTAAACAGAGCAGTGTCATGAAATAAAGGCAGTGGAAGTATACAGGAAACCACAGACTTAGATTTAGATAGTAGAAGGAGCAGGGTCCCTAGTCATGATGTGAGGCTAAAACATTGTGATGGCGAAAGCACATCTATAGGAAACACACTTCATACATCCAACTTTTTTTTTTTCTATACACATAGTCCTAATATGTTATCTATTTCCCTTTTTAGGTGTGATACCATTTCATGGATTTTCAATGTATGGTAAGTGATAATTAAACTAATCAAACTATAATGTCAAAATGTTAACAGGATAAAGCTATAATCCTTGTTGATGGCTAATTTGGCCACACACACACAACTTCCATACAAATGTTTTTTTGGGTAAATTATAAGCTTTAGATTGTTATTATGGCACAGACAAATGCTGTGGTTTGGTGCTTATTTATTGCTAGTAAATTACAGCACCATGCAAAAATACAATAGGATGGACTGCATACCGCCCAACCTATGCCTTCCACAAATCGGGTCACAAAAAGGGGCATGGACACACAATGTTGGGGGAGTTATTCTGCAGTTACTGCCATCCTGCTCTGCTATAGGTTGTGTTGTCTGTCACAAAAGATTAAACAACAACATTAAGTGTGCACCACAGCAAAATTATACCTTATGTTTTGTCTTATGAGCCTCTTTTGTTTCTTATTTCTGCAATTGTTGCTTGTCACACTACTTACTTTATTATACAATTACATATCAGGCTATTCTCAACACACTGCTCGTAGCATTTTTTTTTCTTTATAACATTGAATATATGCCCCCTTGAAGAGAGGAATTGGGGAGTGACTGTAAAATAAGTCTACCAAGAACCTAAGACAGAAACTAATTGTCATTGAATAAAAGCTTAAAAAAATACATTGCCTAGTGAACAATTTTATTATTAGAATCTTAAACAGACACCATGATATATTTCAGGGGCCTGGCAAATGGCCATTTGGGCAACAAATGACACCAGTGTGAGCCACAAGTTGCCCACCACCAGTTAGCTGAAATAGTTCTTGCCATTTAAGAACATAATATTTTCTGAAGTTTTGCTGATTCTATAAACATTACTGACATGAATGCTTTCATACACTGCGGTTCATTGGGTGCTATTCTTTAAAAAATGGCAAAGAGGCAATGAAGAGTAGAAAATATATACAGCTATTTGAAGTAAGAATGAAACACTAATATCTAAAATGTGTAAGAAAGATTTTTCTTAATTTTTTTTCCGCTGCTTTTTGTAATGGGCATTGATAAAAAATAAATAAATTAAAAAACATATATTTTCTAATTTTAAAAAGAAATTATGTCTGTCTGTCTGCACCTTGTTTATTATATTCTTAACTTAAATTGGACGCCAGTTCTATAAAAATTTACATATATTCTTTGCTGTTAATCTAAACTATATGCATTTTAGCATATATTTTATGATGTCAGAAAGGTGTTTTGGTTTGGTTTTTATACAATAACAATTCAGTTGTTAAAAGTTCAGTTAAAAAAGCTAAAAACTTTTCTAAAACTTTAACTTTTTTAACTTTAGTTAAAAAACTTAAAGTTAAAAGTTTAGATTTTAGTTTAAACTTTTTTTAACTTTCAAAGTTAAAAGCTAAACAACAATTTACTTTTAACAATTCAGTTAAAAGTAAATTAATGAAAGCTACTGGAAAACTGGTGTCCGGTTATTCATATGATGTTTTTATGTGAGGGTCAGTATGGAATGAATTATACACCTTTCCTGTCCAGAAGACTGTACGTAAAGCCTTGGCACCCGTAGTGTTTATATAAGAGCGCACACTCTTCCTGTGCAGCTCCTGTATGTGAGACTGTCATCAATCTGAGCACAATCATTCTGCAGCGTGATGGGTTACAGCCTAGAAAATAATGTCACATGTAATTACATAGAAATCTGTTGTCTTTCCTGTCATTGTGTGACATAAGGATATAAGTGCAGCTGTGAATCTCTTAAACAAAATAACACACACAAACACTAATCACTTACCATGGCCTATATATAGATAAAATGTACTAAAGGCATCTGTATGTACGTTAGAAGTTGCAGAGTTAAATTAGTTTGTGGGTTAATTTAATTTTGTGAAAGCGGTTACGGGAAGAATTGTAACAGTGCACATCTGTATATAACAAAAAAAACACACATTTTCTAAAGCCCAGATGTTAAGATATTTATTAGAATATGGTACCATATGAAAACCCTGTTTGTATCAAAAAATAAACAAGTCACTTGGGTGGAGTAGAGAAACAATGGTGGACAACCTGAGTTGCAGTCAGCTTCTGGCAGAGAAAGGGTTAAGAACATGCTTAAGCTATCCACAAATTCAGCAGCTCCATAGAATACGGTCCATCTGCCTGACTACTGAACGCCTGGACCTGTCCAATTTGGCCGGGCATTAGTGTGGCCAAGTCGGACATAGTTCCTGGAGCTGAGAACTTGAGATGTTTGACATTGCTTTTACATTTTCTATGCAGCTGAGAGCAAACTGTTTTTCTGCTACCTGTCTGTGCAGACTCTGAGAGGCTCCATTCAGTGTCTTTGTACATGAGTAGTGACAGGAAATCTAATATGTACTTCTCTCAGTCTTCATGATCACAGCTTTATCTTCAGTTCTTATAAACATTTAAAACTCTTTGTGACCAAATAAAACACAAATAAACTTTTCATAATGTATGAATGCCGTTCATTTGGAATTAAGATTCTAAAAGGCCCAGCACTAAACTGCACTCAGACCCCCTCTTTCGATCTCCTTTCGTGCACAAGAAAAAAGGCTCTACGTCTGGCTGCAAACCCCCACAATGCACTGCTGTGTCCATCTGATGGGAGATTGTTGACAGACTCTGTTTAGAAAAGTGCAGTTTATCTTCTGAGAAGCAGAGCAATGAGTGAGCACTCTACGTCTCACTCTACGTCTCCCTCTACATCTCACTCTACCCCCCCCCCCCCCAAACTATCATCATCACCATTTATTTATATAGCGCCACTAATTCTGCAGCGCTGTACAGAGAACTCACATCAGTCCCTGCCCCATTGGGGCTTACAGTCTAACTTCCCTAACACACACACAGAGACAGACAGACACAGACAGACAGACACAGACTAGGGTCAATTTTGTTAGCAGCCAATTAACCTACCAGTAAGGTTGTGGGAGAAAACCGGAGCACCCGGGGGAAACCCACGCAAACACGGGGAGAACATACAAACTCCATACAGGCAGAAGTGCTAGCCACTAAGCCACCTTGCTGCCCATACTAGCACCAACATTAAATCAATAACATTTAATAATTAGGCCTATGTACCCCCAGCCAATATTCAAAATTCATATTAATAGCATTCACTTTTGATACAGAGACCCCATAATGCTGTGGGAACAAGTGATACAGTGGTGAAATCTCCATGGGTGCATAGGGTGATAGGGGAAGAGAGGTAATAGAGCTGTGAGGGAGGGTAGAATCCATCTGGATTCACAATAAGGTGCCTGGTCAGGGAATGCTCAGTAATGTAAGCAAATAGACCTGTAAACACTTTTTTTATTTTTTTTATTTTTTTACATACTTTGATCTCATTTTTTATTAATTTCGATGTTCCACACAGCATTAAGAGGGGTTACTGCTAGGTAAAATACAATGGAGTTCTACAGCAATGCTCATTAAGTACATAGTACTCCATGCTGCAAGGAAGTTTTGAGACACATTAATGATGCACTTACAACACTGTTAAAAGCAAGGGCAAAGTTATGTCTGTATATTGTTTCTCAACTCCCATATGTACAAGGCCTAAAGATTTACTATCTCATTTATTGGAGGCTGTGGAATTATACAAAATGTTTTCTCTACCAGAAGTCATTTTCCTTTTTAGAAAGTAATTTTTATCTAAAACCATGTTAATTGCTGTATTTTCAGTTGCCCCCTTATGCTTCTTGTATAACGAGCCCTCCAAACTGTATCAGGTGTTCCGTGAGATGTACGTCCGCTTTTTCTTCAGGCTCCATTCAATCTCTTCCCACATATCTGTAAGTAAGCAGGAAAAGACACATATTACACTTTCTTATTGCATTTCAAACTAAAATTAGAGACTTTGGTGTTTTTTGTTTTTTTTTCAAATCTGCAAGCCAGGAGAAGTTTCTATTACTTAATTTACCAAGGCTGGCTGTAGACTTCATCTTGACCCCTTCATAACCTTTTTCTTTCTTTTTTGCTGGATTTTCTGGTTAGCATTTTAATCTGCTTAAGTCACTCATCAAGGTTATACAGGCACAGTATTAATATTTCTATGGGTTAATCCATACTTGCCAACTCTCCCTGAATGTCAGGGAGACTCCCTGAAATAGGGGTGATCTCCCTCATTCTCCCTGATGCTGAGCCAGTACAAGACGTGGTTGGCTTCGCCATCTGTGGTGTGATGGCACAGTTCAGAAATTGTGTCCTATGTCCATGTATTGATGGATGCCTATGGAGGTGGCCATTTTCATGGAGACCAAGATTTAATCAAAGACTGACAGGTAAGACAACATGACTTCATTAATGGAGACAGAAATGTATAAGACACTTTAGTCTGTAGAGATTCATTAGCTGCTTTTCTTTAACGCATAGTTGCCTACTCTCCCGGAATGTCCGGGAGACTCCCGCATTTCTGGAAGGGCTCCGGGGCTCCTGGGAGAGCAAGACAACCTCCCGGCTCTCGCCCCAGCAATAGATAAGTTGCAGGGGTGGGGCTTAATGACGCAAATATCACTCCATCTTAGCCCCGCCCCCTGTTGTAATTGGTCAAAATTGTGACAATCGTTTAGGGGTGGGGCCAAAATGATGCCATTTGTCAAGCCCCGCCCCCACATGCCCACCTCCCTCGGGATCTCCCTGAAGCCAATGAGGAAAAGTTGGCAAGTATAGGTTAATCATGTATTTAAAAAAATAAAAAAACAAAGTTCTGTATTCTGTACAGATACCTATTTATCAAGAAGAGCCATCAAATTGTGCTTTCACCAACAATAGGGTTCTTTAATGCATTGTTCTCTGTATTAAAGAGGTTACTATCAGCATGAACGAACAATGGCATTACCAGAACAAATGCATTTTAAAAAATGCTTTATTGTTAGTATAAAGCATGTATTTTATTTTTAATGCAGTCCATTTTTCTGCTCTTTTATATGCTTTTTTTTTTACGTTCTTTATAACAGGAATAAAGCCCTTTTATCTGCCACAAAACAGTGGCAACTTTTGTCTTTTTGCTAATGTATTTGCAATTATTTATGTTCCCTACATAAAGTATACTGGCAAACATCTTTTGTACATTTATTACTACATTATTTTAGGTATCACATACCAGTTCTCTGTGCTTTGTATGCTTAAGGTTAGTTTTTTAAGTGATTTAATAAGTGATACAGACAGTATAAAAATAACCCTATTTATGTTTTGTAGGGAATAATGTCACTGTGCCTTCTGTTTGAGACTCTTCTTCAGACACACCATCCACAACTCTTCTATCATCTCCGAGAGATTGGTGCACAACCGTATGTCAGTTTTTTTAGTTGTTGTTTGTTTTCGACTTCCCCATATTTTATACAGATGTCACAAATGTCAAATTACCTTTGAACGCCGATGATTTTGTTAATCTTCTACATGCTGCCCCATCATGAAACCCTTACTCAGTCTGAGTACTAGACAGCATGCACTGGTTTCCACTATAGCATGGGGACCGCGAATGTGGGGTCCCTCTACTGTAGTGAAAGTCAGCCCCAGACTGGTTCGCACAGGGCTGGCACTGGTATGGTGGATGGGCATAAAAACCATTTGCCCCTGTCCTGTGTGCTACCATGAGAAGGGCTGGGGTTCTTTCTGCTCCCCTGGTCTGTGGAGTAATTAACAAGATTGGGACTTCTAAAGTAGCAGCTTTGCCATCTTAGTAGTCCCAGTACAGTGTTATAGTAGTACCCAGCCCAGACTGGCTAGTTGGCAATTTGTGGAGGAGATATTTTTTATTATTTTGACTGTATTGTTTCTATTACACAGTCCAGCATCTGAGAGGAGTTAATGATCAATCTCTTGCAGTTCTTTACTATTCAGCCACATTTTTATTGCAAGTGACTGACCGTTACCTCCGCTTAGAACCCAGATGCTGCCTCATTCATTTTCTGCCAGCGTAGTTGGTGCATATACAGTACAGTTTTAAAACGGAAACAGGTGTTTTTTATTTAAATTAAAAAAATGTGGTGGAGCAGCAAAAACACCTGTATGTAGTACTGGTTCACATGCTCTTATAACATGAGATCACAATGGTATGCTAGTGGTGCAGAGGTGAAGGTGTTCTTTACTGTGTAGCTGCTTTGTGTTTCATGTTGCTTCTTGGGAATATGGGAATATGCATTTCCAAAAGTGCAACAGTCACATACACGAGGCAACCATTTTGTGACTTGAACAGCTATTTATGAGAATACAATCTATTAACATAGTGTCAATGGCCGCGCGCAGGCAGGACGTCGGTGAGCTCGCTCAGGCATGGCGTCGGTGAGCTCGCTCAGGCATGGCGTCGGTGAGCTCGCTCAGGCATGGCGTCGGTGAGCTCGCTCAGGCATGGCGTCGGTGAGCTCGCTCAGGCATGGCGTCGCTGAGCTCGCTCAGGCATGGCGTCGGTGAGTATGCTCAGGCAGGGCGTCGGTGAGCACGCTCAGGCAGGACGTCGGTGAGCTCGCTCAGGCATGGCGTCGGTGAGCACGCTCAGGCAGGACGTCGGTGAGCTCGCTCAGGCATGGCGTCGGTGAGCACGCTCAGGCATGGCGTCGGTGAGCACGCTCAGGCATGGCGTCGGTGAGCACGCTCAGGCATGGCGTCGGTGAGCACGCTCAGGCAGGGCGTCGGTGAGCTCGCTCAGGCATGGCGTCGGTGAGCACGCTCAGGCAGGGCGTCGGTGAGCACGCTCAGGCAGGGCGTCGGTGAGCACGCTCAGGCAGGGCGTCGGTGAGCACGCTCAGGCATGGCGTCGGTGAGCACGCTGAGGCATGGCGACGGTGAGCATGCTCAGGCAGGGCGTCGGTGAGCATGCTCAGGGATGGCGTCGGTGACCTCACTCATCCAAAATCCAGACTTCAACATGTGTGTTTAATGATGATTTTTGTTTCCTGTGACTCAGTTTGCGCATATCATTTAAGTGGATGGTTCGGGCTTTTTCTGGCTATCTGGCTACTGACCAGCTCCTGTTATTATGGGATAGAATCATTGGCTACAACTCTTTGGAAATTCTTGCTGGTAAGACTAACTAACTTATGGTATAGGACTTTCTACCTGTTACAATATTGGAATGTGATCCTTTATCCAGAAACCCATTATTCAAGAAAAAAGTAAATAATTACTGCTTCTCAGGAATAAAGTCATAAACAACATAATTGTCACATGCGTCTTCCTATTTGTCCAATTTAGTATAACTTTAAAAATGGTACTCCAAGGTATTGAAAAGCCCTTATGCTTAAAACCACAAGCCCCAAGCATTATGGTTAACCATCCCATAACTGTATTTTAACATTGGGAATAGTCCCTACAAGTATAATATTGGTCATATACAAGCAATGCAACATTGGTTTATGAATTAATCATCCGTAACAAAATATATTGTTCCATAAAATGGATTTAACGCATATATTTTATCTTTAGTCTTCGGCATACACGTTGCCATTGGCAGCAGCAATGCTCAACATAAAATGAGAATCCATTTAATTTCGTCTGAGAGTTTATTTGTTTAAAAGTTATTATTTAATAAAGCAAGGAACGCATTCTGCCATTCACTAATGTAACCACTAGGGACAGTGACAGTGTAAGTAATATAGTCATTCCCAGTCGTATTAAATATACAGAAATGTGCAGGGGAATAAAACACCAAACATGTCCATATTCTTAACGGAATATTTATAGAAGAAGAAACTAATCCTGTGTCTGAATAATTCAGCATCTGCTGTTTTAAACTACATATGCCTTCTATCTCCCATGTGACTTTATTCACATTCAGATTGACTTCTTTAGTAGTATTGCCAGTTATTATATTAGTTCCAGTTTCATTACAGTATTAGTTTTTGTAGCGTTAGAATTAATACTTCCATATCTCCTTCACGTATAAGTTTGCCACTTGGCAGCATGACTCAGTGCATGTGGTGTCAGGACACAGATGAATCATCGCTCCAGATGGTAGTTAGTGTCTTCGGTATGGCATTTTATCAGCGGGCTGTTTGCTTTCTCTGGGTGTTCTACAAACATTACGTATTTCATGAGCAACAATTCTCTGTGTCACTTCATCGTTGTTGGAGCCTTAGAATGATAACCGATCTACGGTACTCCATTTCCTTCTGTCTAGTTGTATAAATTATACCAATATTGAAAATGCAGTCTCTTGTATTGATCATGTAATGACTATCGTGCTCCTTCCCCTCTACCGGACACTGCTCCATGCAGCCGTTTTATGCATAAGGTTTCATGCCCGACTCTTTGGAACTGGGTGTCTAACCCAGCAGCACCCAGCTAAAAGTCCGCCCAGACTTCAGCAGTGCCGTTTATGTTGGGCTGCCCAGATATTACAGCTCCCAAAGGGGTATAGATTATTGCAGCGATAGCCAAGGTGAATCAGGGTTGTGGTAAGGCAGATCCGAGTGTGATCTAATTAGGGTGGTTGAAGATAAACTATATACATAAAGATCTCTACATTATCCAGACCTAAGAGAAGTTGGTAGTTGTTCTGCTTGTAGCATCGCTCTCAATAAGGACCTGTGCCCTTAGCCTCTCTCACCACATGTACAGCTTAGAAACTACTTAGACTAATTTAGGTTCAGCATTTGAAACGAAGGTGAATGTACATATCATTTTATATCAATATTGGACGTATTCACACTTATTGGGGTTAATGTGAATCTTATACTATCATACAAGCATATACACACAATTATTAGGCTGATCAACCAATATCATATATTCAGGTTTCAGCCAGTCTAGTTTGTTGGAGTATTGAAATATATTTTTGTAGATCAAACATAAAATAATATTAATCCATACCAGATATAGTCAGAAACTATTCAAATTCACAAATTGTGAAGGAACAGTGAAGAGGTATCAGAAAGAGCACGGTAGCTGAAAATCTGGTTTGTTTCTTTTGAATGTACAGGGAGAATTGAATAAAGGCCTTTTGCAGACAGACGGTTATAGCTATTGGGATTATGCTAGTATCACGTGAGAGACTCACATTTGTTATATGTGATTTGGGCAATTGTAGCAGATTCTATGAAGGGCTAAGAGTGGGGAATGGAGACATTATTTTTTAATCTCTGTATCTGATCTTACTTTGTATATAGTAATATTTATATAGAAAACGATGGGGAGATGGACAAAGAGACAAATAAAGGAGGAGAGAACCAGCCCTCTAACATGACAGACCCTTTAAACATTACTTATTTTCTCCTTTTTTTAAATAACTTGTTTAATGTGGAACCAAACACTAGTGGTGGGTGAACTCTAGCGCCTGTTGTAATAAGTTAAATCTTTTAGTGATTACTCACTGCATGTTACCATACATCTGTGAAAGTCTATAACATAGCCCTAAAGTTACAGTTTTTGAAGTTATAAACACGCAAAGGGGTTTTATCTATCTATCTATCTATCTATCTATCTATCTATCTATCTATCTATCTGTCATTGCTCGATCAATTTAAAGTAACAGCAGGTGATTGAACGGGAGGAAAATAAAACTACCTCCCATTTGTAAATAAAATGCAGAAGTCTTAGTTACACACATTTTCATACATATGATAAACTATTCACCACGTCACAGAGATTCTGCTAAAGGCGGTTCTAACACTAACAATAAAAGTCCCTATATTGGGTCACATATTCCTGTGTTTTTACATTGAGAGCTAACTTACATGTCATGGGCTCTGCTTTCTATTTCCATTTTTATTATCACAGGATTTTCTTAGCTCTGACTACACACAGTACAGTAACATTCATTGTGAGACGGACCATCATAGCAGCCTGATATTGTAATGTTGCTGTAAGCCAGGCATAAAGTAACAGTTGTTCATTGTATAAATATAAATAGATACATCTTTCCTCTTCTTGGGTTATAGATCCGAATTTAATTAGAGTTTGTTATACTTCCCATATCAGAACAAAATCACATACTAGGCCCAATGGGTGAACTCTATAAAACTGGAGAAAGCAGAAGGTGTAGGTACATTGTCCTTACAATTAAGATAAATGAACTCCATATTCACTAATAAAATACCCCCATTATTACCTCCTGTCTATCACCACCACCGATATGGAGTAAATTTACCTCCACTGTCAGCTTCTGTCACTTTAAAGTCTCACTGGTGTTCATTGTGTGCATTGTATTAGCGATTATTAAACAGGTTTGAGGAAGGAAACCATTATATCCAATGATCCTATGCCCAGTCGCAGTGTTACTCGCGTTCTGTAGTATTGCAGCAGTCTTATACCTTTCCATTCAGTGGCAGCATTGAGGCCAGCGGTGTGACCGCAATTCACCTCCCGACCGCCAGTAAAGACACAAGGTACCCCTGCATGTAAGCTGCACTTGTCATATGGTTATAAGGCTTCCTAGAATTCTCCCACTCACTCCAACTCCCCAATTCTCGTGCAGACCTCAGTCAGCCTGTGACATTTGAATTGCGCGGTTCTACAATGGCTATGGCACTTTACTATGCATTATTTACTTTGATACAAATGTCTTTCATTCTCCTAGTTGTGTACGGCATTGTATGCATACATGTGTGTCACAGCTGGCACACCACACTATGCAGGAATGATGAATTATTTCCAATGATAATAAGTAGGTCAGCAGTTGAAGTGTTCTACATTCTCTTCCAGTCCTGGCAGCTGCTGTGTTTGCCTTCCGAGCAATGAACCTGATGGAGGTGACATCACTGGCTGCTGCTGAAGTAAGGATAAGTTACACTCAGAGGAGATTAAAATAGTTCCTGTCACATTGCCAAGTGAAGTAACCTAAACTTCCCATGTTCCTCTCAAGTAATGTAAGCCTCCCTGCCTAGACCCTTACTTTGACTACAAATTGAAATAAAGCTGTAACTTGATGCAATAGTGTACACCTGTTGACAAGTTGTATAACATATAGCTCTGATATTTCCTCCCATTATTTTCTCATGTAAGTTTAACATAACTTTACATGTTTTACTTATTGAGATAGACAGGACAAACAATGTAATACAAAATACATGTCTAAACATTCTAAAAACAAATCAATTTTTTTCTAAAAAGTTGTGGTTCAGCTAATACTCACATGATCTGATGAGTCACGTTGCTAGACTGGAGCAGTAGCTGTTAGATGAAGATTGCTTACGATGTAGGCACAGGATTTATAATGTGCTGGTATTTTTAGCCCCAAGTGGAAATTTTAGACCTGTTAGACACTCATGATACCATCTGTATCTGAAGCACGTCTGAAAGCCAAAATACAATCCACTTCCTTAGCCGTCTGTGGGTGGAATCGCTTGCATTAGAATGTTTGAGTTTTGTAGAGTCATTCACAAAGCACGAAGATGCTAGTCTGAAATATGATAAATCAATTTGCTGAAAGAAGGATTGGAGAGATATTTGGCTGCTTAGTGTGGATGACCAAATAACACTGCTATGTTTTTTCAGGGGCTGCGCTGAACAGCCAAATTAGGTGCACTTTAGCCTGCATTTGAAAATGACCCCACATGCCATGATGGGGGTATTAATTTAACGTGGCTTTACACCATGCTGATTAGATTTAGATCATGTATGATGAGCCCACACACAGTGCAACAAACTGGTTAACTTGACCAAGCTGAACAAGAATTTAAGCATGTGTCTCTAGCTTAACCTGTCGCAATTGGATCATTACATTGTTCTCGAGCATAGTCCAATCTGCAGGCAATCAGGGCAAACAAAAAATAGAAATAAAGGGGGTTATTCAATTAGAATTCACGTCCGCGATTAAGCGTGTATAAAGCGTCATAACGGTAGCACAATATGTGTGCACCCCACAGAAATCCACGATGTTGCGGTACAGGGACCCGTGTGGCCGTGAATTGTAAGTGAATATGCCCCAAAGAAAGTAAAATACAAATATAACAATTTATTTCATGCACACAATATAGATATTTCAGTGTAAATTCTTCAAACAGTTATATCTCATGACAATAAAAATACAAAACTAGGTCTTATAAATACAATCGGCATAAAATACCATGTGCCTTAATCAGATAGTTGTTAATATATCTACCAAATCCGCTATTATCAATAATATAAGGAGCTCGTTAAAAAGTCACTGCACAGAACAGATGGTAATAGAAGCTCAAAGAAAACAGCACTGTTGTGCAAAAAGTCCATATACCGGGTTCTGGAGCATAAGATGATAGTCATATAATTGGAACAACCTTATTGTTCTTGATGTAAAGATAACAGCTATGGTCACATATTGATCTATTGATCATAATACTTTTCACAATGCTAGACCAGCCTGTATTCAGAACATTCACAGAAATAGGTTTAGACTGTAGTCAGAGCATTGGAACATTCATGGAACTAGACCAGCCTGTAGTCAGAGCACTAGAGAATCAAAAGTATTAGACCTGCTTATAGTGAGAGCGTAGAACATTCACAGAACTAGACCAACTTGCATTTGAAGCATTATGATCACAGAACTAGTGCTACCTGTACGCAAAGTTTTAGAACGCTCACAAAACTAGGTCAACCTGAAGTCAGAGCATTAAACCAACCTGCAGTGAAAGCATACAGATGTAGAATGTGTTAAATGGACACCCACGAAGGCACGCTATCATTCATGTAATGCACATTGGCATTTAAGGAAACTTCAGTAACACATTGCATTGTGTTACCAAAGTTTTCCAAAATGTTCTACATGCAGTACTATTTTCTGTTTACAGGGTTGTGGGTTTGATTAAAAAAGGGCCCTATTTTTGTGGAGTTTGTATGTTCTCCCTGTGTTTGTATGGGTGTCCTTTGGGTGGTCAGGATTCCGGCCACACTCCAAAGACTTAGACTTACTGGTAGGTTAATTGGCTCTGATAGCATTAATTGTAGTGTGTGTGGTAGGGAATATGCATTGTAAACTTCACTGAGGGAGGGACTGATATTAACGAATAAATATTTTCGCAAGTGCTGCGTAATATGAAGGTGCTATATTAGTAACTGCTAATAAGTAATAAATAAATTGAACGATTGACTTTCACAGTAAACTATCTCCAAGCATTCTGTACTGGTAATACATACAAAACAGTAATGCTAAATTAAGCAGTTATAGTATCACAATGCAAAGGTGTTACTCACGGATGGCGCAATGCATTAAAATACTATTATGCTCTGGTGTCAAATTAACACTTGCTACATCTGTAGAACATTCACAGAGCTAGACCAATCCGCAACTAGAGTGTTAGAATGTTCACAGAACTAGACCAATCTGCAATCAGAGCATTCAAATATTCACTGAGCTAGACTAACCTTTAGTCAGAGCATAAAATATTCACAGATTTACAAATCTGTAGTGAGAACATTAGAACATTTACATAATTGGACCAATTTGCAATTTGGACCAGAGCATTGCAACAGACAGTGTTAGACTATTCTATATTGAGGGTAATAGAATATTTGCAGAATTAACCCAACTTTCAGCCAGAGTATTAGAATGTTTACATAACGAAGGCAAACTTTAGCAAAAGTATTAGAATGTTCATATCACTAGGGCAACCTACAGCCAGAGTATTAGAATGTTCACATAACTAAGGCACCTGAATATTGGAACATTCACAGAATGAAGTCAGCCTGCAGCTAGAGTATTACAACATTCAAAAAACTACAGGACCCTGTAGTGAGAGCGTAGAGGACCTGATTCGTTAGGGCATGTATCTGCTGATTTTGAGCATACTGTACTCAAAACCACTCAGTGCGTGCTCAGAACCGCCTGATACGGCAAGCAAAGCAGCCCTTTTCCATGCTCTAATGCACGGAAAGGGCACTTACTACAGCCTACAATAAAGGGGAGTGATCGGGGCAGGAAGGGGCGTGTGGCCGTAGTGACAGTACAACATGGGCGTGCCAAACTCGACCGCACGCAGCCACGGACATAGCAAGCTTTACGGCCATGGAAGTAAAATCCTTTTTCGGCCATAGCTCTTGCTCCAGCTATGGAGCTAGTTTAACTTAGGTGGGTTGGACGACATTACAGGCTGGCCAGCCGGCTTTTTACTGTGTGTAAAAACCACGGCAAAACCAGCACTACGCCAACCAGCTGGGCTGGGTGGCACTATAGCAGAGGGGCACAGAGCAGGGGCCCCCCTCTCATAATGACAAACCAACTCCAGGCTGTTTAGCACGGGGCTGGATTCCCTAGGCAGTGGGGTCCGCCTGCAAAAATTGGGCAGCAACCCCCCTCTAGGAAGAACCAGCCCTGAGCTGAAAGCACTAGAGGACTCTTCCTACACCCCTGGGGTAGTGGGTGTGGGATAATATAGTGTGTGTAATGTAAGAATCAGTCCAAAACACCATTTTAGTTTGTGGAACTACAAGTTCCAGTCAGCCCGGACTGCCATTAAAAGTCTGGGCATGCTGTTGCTTGTTGAACTACAAGCACCAGCATACCCAAAGCAGCCAGAGCATGCTGGCACTTGGAGAACCACAAGTGCCTCCATGCCCTGACACCCAGGGCCTGCTGTGACCTGTAGTACAACAAAGTAAAATGTAAATAAAACACAACGTCCTCTTTCAAACCACATTACTTTAATATAAATTAAAAAAACCTAAAGCAAACACAAAACCCTTGTTATAGCCACATCTATTTATTAAAAATAATAAAACCCAATATACTTTCCATTTCATGTCTTCATCTGTATGGGATCCAATGAAACCATACCCAAAACAAAACCAAAATATTCCCAAGGTCCTGTTGTTGTCCAAAAAAATAACATTCCTGGTCCAGGAGTTGTTCAAAAAAATTATATTCAAAATGTCCGTGAAAAACATCTTCTTTCTTCAGTCTAAAGGACCCCATAATAAATCCACAGAAACAAGGGCACCACACACAGTTTTTCCCCCTGATTTCACCGCAAGCAGCAGTAGCCTGACAGCACTAGGGTTAAAAGCAATAGGAGGAGGGACCCCACGCGGTTTTTGTTGTTTAAAATCTATTTCATACACATCGTAAAGAGCCGGCTATAATGCCACACGATCTGCTTGCTTTGCGGGCGCTGTCAGGTATGTACGTGCCTGCAGTGCCTGTGTACTACATTAGCCCTGCACCTGAATTCAACAGGCAATGGATCTTGTGATCCATGGCTTGATACATTTGAGCACAACCTGTGCTCAGAATACGTGCCCTAATGAATCAGGCCCAGAATATTCACAAAACTAGGCCAGTCAGAACATTAGAACATTCATAGAACTAGAGCAATTTGTAGCAAGAGCATTAGAGTGTTCCCAAAAAACCTTTAGTTCAAGCATGATTATATTCACTGAACTACAGTAGATCAACCTACAGCCAGCCAGAGCATTAGAACATTCAGAGAGCTGGGCCAACCTGTAGTGCACATGTGTCACCAACCAACACTACAGCCCTGTGTGCTTGTTTCCATCAGTGAGGGGTTCCGGTGGTTCCGTAATGCTGTAGGGCATATTATTTTTATGGCATGCTTTGGGTGCAGTCCTTCCCTTAGAAGGCACGGTCAATGCTAATCACTACTTAATGGTAATGGTAATGATCGTCTACACCGCATGTTGTAGCATTTCTTTTCTGCTGGAGGTGTGTCTTCCAGGATGACAATGTCCTCGTCCACAGAGTATGTATGCTCTATCAAGCATTTATGGAAGATTCCGGAACCATCATTAACCAGGAGTGACTTTCCTGTGGAAGAATGGTGCTGCATCCCTCCAGCACAATTCCAGATATTAGCAGACTCAGTGCCAACACCCTATTGGCTGACCACACTATAATCAAAGAATTAGAACATTCAGTATTAGACCAACCTGTAGTCGGAGCATTACAATGTTCATGACATAACAGTTAAGGACAACAAACAGAGCATCAAATAACATGTACAGGGTTTCCGCATTGTTAACACTTGTCTTTTTGTCTTTTCTCTAGGCTGTACTTGCTGATATTTCAACCCTTAAAGTCATGCCTCTTCTTCAAATTTTCCTGTTTGCGATTGTCACTTGATCTCTTTTTCAGTCTGCAGTTCCACAGGAGCCAGGCATGAGCTATGCAACACCTACAATTAACCGAAATAAGTCTCCATTCAGATATTTCAAAACTATCATGTTTCACCAATTTGAGAATGCCCAGTTGTAGGTTAATGCATTGCAGATTTATAAGCAATTAAAAGTCAAACTTCTGCTACAGATCATCTTCCCCAGAAACAAGTAGTCTTGATAAAGCAGAAGAATTTATCATGTATTTAGCTTGTTTTGCAAGTTTAGTGTAAATAGCATGATAAGATGTATACAAAACAATAAATAATTAATCCATTGTTAAAAATAATGTATGAAGAGTGTATTTTTTATGTGTGTGCTGAAATCAAATTACTGTTTTATACTGTTGTAGTATTTTAATTGATGACCTATAACTTGTATTATATATTGCTTTAAATTATGTTAGCTGGTAGATGAGAAGCAAAAGCATGTACTTAAAAAAATGTTGCATTATGATAACTCGTTCACTGGTTGCCTAATTAAATCATATATACAGCAACATTTCAGTTTAAAAAAGATAAAAGGAAGCTTGAAATCATTTTGGTACTGCACCTCTCAATGTGTTTATCAACTTACCCAAGCCAGGTGGGGACATTTTATATGCTGGGTCTTTTGTAGAGTTGGATGTATTTGTGCCCTGAACACACATAGGAACAGGTGCCCTCAAGGAAAACTGTATGAACATGGATGTTCAGTTGGACACATCTCCTTTTTACAACAGTAGCATTTGCACCAAGTATATGTAAGGCATACAAGTGTGTGTACTTACACCTTACGATAGCATAGAGATGCCCTTGACAGTGTTAGTAAATGCTAAATTTGCATTACTATTTGTACACAATGTAACAATGCAATGAACAGACATGTTTTAAGAAATTAGTGGGCTTATGTGGAAGATTCGTGCTTGGGGACCCAGAATATGCCCACTTCCCAAAATTTTTGAAAGTATATTCAGGCTAGAGTGCCTGTGTCATCATCTTGGGCTGCGAGCTCAGAAGAAGGACCATGGTCAAATCACATTGAGAATGTGCTATATCTCTGGAGGTCATGCCCAATGCATCAAAAGTCCTGGGCACCCTAACTTTCTTCACCTCCTCTAAAATACCCCTTCAATGCTGCACGCACCTGATACTGGCATTTGCTCCCTTGAAGGGTCATCACTTAGTGGGACATATCTCCGCAGAAACAGGACAAATGTAATTTCCATGTGGATGGTGGAATAGTCCCCTCTAATGAGGAATTTGTAAGGCGCCGTCCCCGCACTCACCATCGGTGCCAGGGACGGACGCCTTCCGCTGCCGGCAGCGCTGTCCATTGCTAGCCAGCTGGAAGCCGTCCTCTCTCCTCAGGATTGCCGTGCGCATGTATGACTGTTCGTGTGTCCGGTTCCTAGCAACGGGACGCTTCTCTGCACTTCCTGTCACCTGTCAGCTGTTTGGGCCGCCGCCTTCACTGCCACCAATCAGGGATAGGGCTCCACTATATAAAACTGCCTCTTACACTAGGTAGGTGCCAGAGTATCTAGGTCTTGCTATGTTCCAGCGTTCCAGCCTGTTTCCCTGCTCTCTGACTGACCTCCTGTGTACCGATCCGGCTATCCCTGGTTCTGCTTCTGGATCTCCCTTTGACCTGATTGCTCCCGCTGTATCTGACCTTTGGTTTACTGACTCCGATTTGCCTTACCCTTTCATACCATGTTTGCCAGTACGGTGTGACCTCTGCCTGCACAACCACGTCTGTTCACCATCCACTCCGCTGATAGCTAACTTGGAGGGCTGCGACCTGCACGTCCCTTGCAGCAAACTCCAAACTACGAAGACCGGGGGGCGTGCTTAGACTTTGCACCTCCTAGCTTAGCAGCGCAAATATCAGCAAGTGGCCTTCAGTCCCTGTGACTAGTGACAGTTTGTCCCACTTCAATCAGGACAGTTGGGAGGGAAAATGATGGGGGTTAATATGTGACATGGGGAGAGTTGGGTGGGCATTTGTGAGATATACCCTCTCCACGCTCCCCTTTTCACATATTCTCGCCCACCATTCTCCCATTCTCACGTATGCCAAAAGCCCCCTCCCGCCAACAGGTTCAGTGTCCGGTTGAGGAGGATTCTGGTCTTCACAGCAGCTCCAACCTTGACTGGCTCAATGTGTGAAGGAATTTGTGCAGAGCACTTGTGACTCCCACTGATTGTCTCATCAGTATGTAGTGCAGTGCTGGACTCTGACCCCTACTCCACTGGACACTTCAACAGGGTAACAGCTGTTGGCAGGGGTGGAATGGCAGAGTAGTATGATTTGGGACATCACTTCTGACAAAATCTTTACTGCATTGGACAATTCCCCAAAATCAGGACTGTCCTGACAGAATCCATACAGTTGTCAGAGTATGTTGGTCTCTCCTACCTGTTCTTGTAGCTGCTATGACTTATTCTATGTTGCTGCTTGTCTAGTTCGTGGAATATTGGGACCATGTTTGGAAAAGGTACAAGTATTATTCACCTCCTGGAATGCAAACTAACAAGGGAATACTTTAGGCCTCCTTCCCCCCAACATTATATCAATAACACCCACATTTAACAATAGACCCCTTTCCCGTTAATTCAGTTCTAATGATCCCTCTTCACTATTCCACATACTCCTGTTTTTCATAACCCCAATTCACTATTCCCCCCCCCCCCTGGTATTCATCATCCCACTCCCTATCACTTACCTCATGACCATCATAACAACATCTATCAGTCCTCATGATAAGTCACCAAATCATTCATTTTCCACACTTGATTGGATTGGCTGGTCTTTTTCAGATGCTTAAACTGACTAGAATTTGAGTATATATTCCCAGGTAATTTGCTAAGATCACCCTGTTCTTGATCACTCCTCAATCATTTGTAAAACTATTTGATTAACTGCACCTGATGCAACAGCTCCCAATTACTTATAGGCTAGGAGTGCCAATTCAGCCTTTCATAGTTCTATCCAATTATGGACTGGGAGCTACTACATCAGGTGCAGGGATTCCCTATGGGAGGTAGGAGAAACAGTAGGGAGATGATGAGACATTGAACCGCTGTCTGAGTAAGGAGTGAGCCTGCTGATGACCGCTGGCCAATAAGTCAATGGGCTGACGCAGGAGCCGCTTGACCCATGTCCCGAGTGTAGGGCACACCCTAAATCTATAGTGGGATGCGGAAATGGTAAGAATTTCTTATATGCAGAATTAATGCTAAAGTTGCATTTTCAATATAAAATTTATTTGTATAAAATACACATTGAATACAAACATCTGTTGTTTTTCCCCTATACAAATGAAATAGGAATCATCTTTCCTGCAGTTGTCCAAGTGGAAATGTTAATTTAAGTAATGAAAATCGATTGCCAGAACTTCATATAATATAGCCACAACACTAATAGTTTAAGTACTATCAGTTGGTGAGGTCAGGACGCAATCAGCCAATCAGAAGCGGCTAAATAGTTCTGCTGATCATCATCATGATTGTTTATCGTTGCAGCACCACCCACAAGAGATCTGACTCCTGAGCAGCTGTCAGGAATGCCGAGAGGGGGTGGTGGTGGGGGGTTCAAAGTACTGGGACCCGGGCTTACCTGTGTAGTGGCAGCAAAGTGTTACCTGCCCCTATACAACTATACCCCCTCCTAATACAGATCTATCACTACTCTCAAGCCTCTATACAACTGTACCCCCTTCTCAGGCTTGTCTTGTGTGTAGTGGCTCCAACACATTGTGACCACTCCCATTTTGCTGTTGTGCCGCAGCAAAGTGAAGGCACACATGGTCTATACTAATCAGCTGTGAAGAGGGCCCTAAAAAATTGCTGTACTCGGGCCTGAAATTCCTCTTGATGACCCTGACTGGTATATTTACATCCAGGTCTACTTGAGTTACACTCACGGGAACATGCCCTTACTGTCCTATGGCTTACTTGCCCTATGGTTGTCCGCCACTTATCACCACCATTCTGCCTTAAGACATAATGAGTAGTAAGTGTAAGAAGTGCCCAACTCGGGATATGAACATATACATACTTTTTTGGTGCACAAAAATGTATACCTTACACAAAAAACCAACAGACCGTCCAGTGCTACATGAGCCCCATTATTACATGCTGGCCTCCCTTTAGTTACACTTTTATATACCTATATTCCACTGCACACACCTCAAAATAAGGATCATCAGTCCTTATGGAGATGGTTTCCATACTACATGGAAGCAACCCTGTGAATGCTCGACGGAGTATGAACATATCATCCACTTTTTTTCTTCTTGCTGGCTGACAAATTGCTACTTGTGTGAAATGAACATAAACACCTTTGCAATGGTGGCCACCCATACGTAGGCTGTAAGCCAACACCCTCTCAGACTAGTGTAGCCCCTCTTATAGTTTATAGTTAGACAAACCATAACATACATGCAATGTGAACTTAATTTCCTCATGTTCAAATCACATAAATAGATGATATGGTTTCACCTTGACATTTTCCTATAAGACCGGATGGTCCTGCTGTGAGCCAACTCAAATGTGTGAATTCCATGCTGGTTCAGACATGGCTAACACTCATGACCCATAATACTAGGCTATAACATACAATGGTATAGATATATTAATGTTGTTTTGATGCTCCCCAAAGTTTCGTCTTCGTTAGACTAAAAAAAGAAAATCAGCATTTCATCGGCTGTTTTGTGATGTGAGGCAAGGGTTTTAGCACAATCCTGTATTATTTTTTACTTCTTCCCATTCCATTGTCTGTATCCAGAAACACGCAACACTTTGCTGTGGCCTCTCTGGTATTTAAAATCTATGCCAAAAGATTTACATTCTCTTTCAAAGCATTTCCTTATCTTAATATATCCACACAGGTCATTTCAAAGGTTGTTATAATCTAGCATTTCAGACACCGGGTATTAGATTTGCATCTCTCTACACAGACACAGCCTTCTGTGAAATGAACATAAACACTAGCCAAAGTCCTGTACAGAAGAGATTAAGAGGGTTTCTAAAATTATCCAAACTCACAAACTTGTCAAAAAATGCAAATTATAGGAATATGATTTAACAAAAGGCAGGAGTATATTTTTGCTTTGTCAGCAAAAGCGGAAAATAAAGTATAGATTGTTCTAATTAAACAGCTAGATAATTTGCATGGTATGTTAACTGGACAGGAGAATAACTGCTATCTTGCTAGGGTTAATTATACATAGAAATATAACAAATTAAAAATAGAATATTATTTTTAAAAATGTGCCCACAAAATACAATGTATGCAAGATCAATGTAGAACACAATCGACTTCAGAGGTGAATTTCCAATTAGCCAATCAGATGTGATTAGCTAGTGCTGGCAATCGTCATCAGCGTGATATATGAACCTGCTCTCTCATGCTGGTATCCATGCCTTATTTGCATGAACACATGCTTCTGTACTCGGTCTATGTCAGACCGGCACAACTTTGCATGCATGCATATACGTGTTCTTTCTTTGTGGGAATGCACAGTCCAAATTTTTGTAATTTCCGATACACAAACGGGCATATGTCCAACTCGGCATCAGGCTCATAGTACAGATTTAAAATCATTTACATAGATACAGCTATTATTATCCTGCAGGAAATTCATGGCTGCCAACTACAGTAACTTGTGTTACTTCCAATATTAGCCTGATAATGTGAATGTGTGAAAGGGTACTATCCACCGTGGACCATTTATTTGTACTAGACCTATGAGGCCAGATATTGTCAGCCCTCCCCTTACATGACTTGTGACAATGTGCAGAGATTTTATGGTCTCATTAGTAGGATACTCTATGACCATCTTTAGGTATCCTAGGTTAGAACAGGTGTAATTGAGCACAGGATTTTGTTGAAGCATAAACACATCTATTACTACACTAATAGGAAAACAGGAGATCTGAAGCTACTGAGGTCATGGTTTATAATGAAGGCATCAGGCTGTCTGGTGTGAGTGAATAGGTCACAATCACCTTGCTGTAGACTGCGGCTGCTGACATTTGATAACAAGAATTTCTGAACCACTTTTACTGTCTAATTTTAATTCTTGCATTTGGTGTCCAGATTCTAACTACACTTTTATGTATATATTTTCTTGCTGGGGCAAACGGAGCCTCATAGCAAGACTCAAAAGCCCTTCACCACCTGTCCAAAACCTGAACAGTTTCATAGAAGTCGTGGACACTATATATTACTATATTATTAGTATTACTACTATATTACCTGTATTAACAGCTATTTTACACAATCTTATGTTTACGAGAACATTGATTATGCAATTGGAGTAATATATCTATTTCCTAGGGTAAATTCACTATTGCAAAGTCAAAAAGGTGAAATTTAAGTTGGTATATCAGCTGTGACATCCATAGCCCTATCCATTTATATAACTCCACCATTCCTCACTGTACTTTATTAGGGAACAGCCTGTCCCTCACACTCTGCTGACTTGGGTAGAGGTGCCTTCTAACATGGCAACCTGTTGCTGAATGGTGAGAGAGCGTCATGGAAATATTTAGTATAAAATTACATTTATTTCAAGGATATTATTCAGCTCAGCAATCCACAGCTTTTGATATATGTATTAATGTCTAATATTGGCTTTACTTGTTCTTTAAAACATTTGAAAAATTAGCGATTTTCATTTGTTTTTTCCTGTTTTGTGACCAAGGGTGTAACTAGCCAATATAGTCCATACGTTGTAGTCCACGCGGTCATTACGGGGGACTACAGCAAAGTGTGCCTTGTCCAAGAGGAAAAAAACCTGCCTTAGAGTAGAAATTTACTAGAGCTTCATTCCAAATGTATCCAGGTAGTTATATGATTAGGAAAATAATGAGGATGAAATGATTGTGTATATAATTCAGGCTAATGTGCCAGATTTCTTCCAATGCTATTAGTACTCTGCCGAATTGGATACTGACTGAAAATGAAGCAGACATTGTGGTATATATGACTTTATGGTAGTGTGTAGAGGAATCTAAACAATTTTGCTTGTGGCTCGGACATTTCTAGTTACGCTCCCATTTTGATCCCTCTAGTATAAATTTCTCCTATAGATTAAGCAGTGCTCCTTACTCCAGCAATAGATCTCTCTAGGATCCGATATAGATCTTGCAGTAACTGATTATTAGAAAAAATGTTAACTACACGTCTTACTCAGGTTATGTAAATGTTGGCAGTGGTTTTCTGCCTTTGCTCCACACCCTGTTTATGGGACATCACCTGTTTTTACTGCCAGGTGTGTAGGTGTCTATCTAGATACAAGCAAATCTTTTTGTAATAAACTTTCAGCTGTACCCATTAATGTTACAAGTGAAAATAATTACCAGTTTAGAGTAGGTGTGAGTGGCATGAATGAACACAAAAATGAAAACACAGCCCTTATACATGTGCATAAAACGTGTATTATATAAATATACTCATTGTTATGATCATTAAACATTCACTGTAGGGAAAGTAGGGTTTAGGCAATTCTGGATGACAAATATGTACACATAGCTACAAATATGTGCATCCACCCACTCAAATATATATATTATAAAGCACCCATTTAGGCTAATCTGTAGTTTTATGCACATAAGAAAGTGCTCATATTTGGATTGGTTTAAACAAAATTCTTCAGCTCTATAGTATCTCATTCTCAATTTAAGACCTAATAATGTTCTAACCAGCTCTGCTTTTTGTGAAGAATCGAAAAAGTTCAAAGTAGACAGTTCCTGCAGTGGTCGTAGGCTGGACTTTCTTCTTTATTAGACTTAAGTGACTTTTCTGTGCACATATGCGCCCGTACTTCTGCAAAAGTAAGTGCATCTCCATTTTCCAGGGGTAAATCCAAAAAGGGAAATATGGGCGTCCACCTTATTATGTAGTAGGTGTAAATATAGGGGCATCTGTACAAAGCTAAATGCCTGCGTATCTATATATTTACCGGTTCAATAATTACCCTTTGTTAGTTGCAAATAACAAGGCTGATTTTTAACCCTTCATGATTTAAGGGCCAGTAGTTTTGGTCTATTCTTTTCTTTGCAACTTTTTTAAAAATATTTTTTAATATTTTCCACTACTGTTCTGTATGTTGCACATCACCACTTATTGTGATATCCACAATACTATTCCATTTGTCTGATGGTTTTCTGAGCTATTCTATCAATATTTCTCTCTCTTTCTTGTAGCCTATTGTAGGGCAGAATTTGTGTATGGTAAACGGATGATAACTATGTTTTGCATTCATATTGTTCTGTCTATGACATATATATGCTGTGTCTGTATTAAAATCTAGTTGAAGCCAGTGTTTGCCTTTGACCGAGGACAATCCATGACTGATCTCCTAGCAATGTGTATGTCATGCCCCAGGAACAGGATAGTAATATAATTCAGCAAGAACAACACACACATCCCGTGTCACCTGTGTAATAAAAGAAGCTAGACATACATAGAAGACAGAGGTCATTTATTGTTACAGTATTTACCTCGGGCATATCCCATTATTTACACTTTGCAGACATAACAGACATAGTGCTCATGCAGGATGTGGGAGTTGTCTTACATGCCTGGCAGTCTGAGGTCACGATGATGATGTGCTGGTAAATACTACAAGCCGTGTGCCATCCAACCGATGTGCTTTATAGCTGATGTGCAGCTGTACATCACAATAGGTTTACTAGGTTTTCAGTGTGCACTATCCATTTTCTGAGGAATACAGACTAAGAGGAATTGTACTGTGCTCCTTCTGTAAAAACAGGAATATTTCAAAGTACAAAAATTTCTAGGGACAGACATTTAGAACCTGAGACTGGCCCTGGAAATTACAGACAGTTGTCAGCTATGAACATGGCTCGCTCCACTGTTATAGGCAACAGTTAAATGCAGATGCACGCACCTATGGGTGTGGACTGTAAATGAAGTGCCAGAATCCAATTCATTTTTTTGGGGGGTGGGGTCAGATATGTAATACATTCTCTTGGGATCTGCCTCTTTTGGGTTCCCAGAACAATGCTGCCCTAAGGGGCAATTCAATTAGCCATTTTTTTTGTGGGCATCATAATTCACCTGTAAAAACAATATTTTTGTTTTCTTACCTTGTGTGATTCATTTGACATATTATTTACACTTGTGCGCACATTCACACGCACAAAGCGTCATACTCGCAGCCTAGACAAAAGTATAGGCTGCCTTGTACTGTCCAATTCAATTGCTAAAACCTATGAAGCTATCGTGTGCGCATAGGTGATAAATTCCCTGAAAAGAGTTTGCACCACAGAAGTTTTACACATCAACATCCCAGAACTTATGCAGAGTATGCGGAATGCACTTGCTATGTATTTTTATTATATTTTAATGTATTTACTAGAAATAAATAATTACCATTTGGTTCACTATTTTCTTCGGCTCTCCTTTGCTGTGACATCACAAATATTTTGCCTATAAATTGCTGAGGGTTCCCTGTATCTGCTTACACCTTCTTGTGATTCTGAAGAAGGCTGACAGATATCGGAATATCAATTATTTTTTTTGTATTTCTTACCCTGAGATTTCTCATTTTCTGTTAGAGTCTATGTTGTTCATACTCATCTTTCTAAGTGGAGTCACTTGTTGAACTTGTGTTGTTGATCTAGTATGCGGAAGATAGGAAGAGGGGGAGAATGTATGCAATGGTTTAAATGTGTATCTGAGTAGTAGAAGGACATAATGTAGCGGTGTGTGGGTATATGTGGGTATACATGGTGTTTATGAACAGGGTAGTGGAAGAGAGGAAGAGTGAGAGAATATGGCAGGAGTAAATGCTGAATTTCAGGCAATGTCTCTGCTAGAAGATGGGACCAGACCACGTTCCAATTCCACGGCCACACTTTTATTGAAGAAGGCGATTACTGGAAATGCTACCATGCTAAACTCTGAACATTGCTGCTTTCCTAGATCATCATGATTCATATATGCTGCCGCCCTGAGCGATTTTCCAGAACTTTGAAGCAGGCAACTTTTCATGTCAAAGAAGCAATCCCACATAGAAGGCTGTATTTGTCTTTAAATAGCAAGTTAATTGTTATTTAAGCATGCATCTGATCATCATTTCAGCTATCCTCCTAAAAATCGTTATCTTACTCTTTGGAGGTAAAACTGGTATGACTGCCAGATACTGACACTCACACAGCTTTCAGCATGTCATGTGATGGCAGAGGGGAGAAGCAGGGGGAGGATATAGCACATACTTGCCAACTCTCCCGCATTGTCCGGGAGACTCCCGCATTTTGCGAGAGTCTCCCGGACGAGTGTGGCAATCTCCCTGATAGGAAGGGGGAAAAATTTAGTTTAAACGCCGCGATTCACCCGGAATCGCGGCGTTTAGCCCCGCCCCCACTGTAAAATGACGCGATTTGCGTCATTCCGTCACGGGGGCGGGGCCAAAATGACGCGATTTCGCAGCCCCGCCCCCTGCACGCCCACGTCCCAGCCGGCATCTCCCGGAAGAAAAAAAAAAAATGTTGGCAAGTATGATATAGCAGTGCAGATAGAACTGATTGGGGCGTTCCAAAGCCTCTCTGTTCATTACATCGTGTGCCATGTCACAGTGGTTGCCATGGTAATCCATGACACTCTGTAGAATTATCAATCATTGATAGCAACCTGATAAAAGGAACCAGTGATTTATGTAGAAAAAAACAAACACCTTTTTCCACGGGATTTCTGTTGTAATATCATAATATATATATTTTTAACTAAGATAATGCAGGGATCTACTTATGAATATGCGGGGATAAGGCTGCATTTTTTTTTTTTTTAAATCATCTGTTGTAGAAGCTCCACTTAGTGGACAACAAACAGGAAGAAAAAATGTAAAAAATAGACTAAAATAGTATTTTTAAAAAATGAAAACTCTGAATACACTAAAAAAATGCTTCATTATACAAATAAAATCTATAAAATAGCAGTGCTATTACTGGAGGCGACCCCTTGATATATAAGATGAACACCTGCTTCCGCTGGCCATAGAGTTTCTATCCTGTGATAAATATGTCTGGAGAGAAACAGAAATAGCTTTTCTCTAGGAGTTCCATCAACCACTTATTTGAGGGCTTGGATTCTCTTATTGTTTAGAAGTTACCTGTTGTGTTTTTGGTGATTTTTTTCTGTTTGTTTTAGTTGAAATTTGTTAAGTTTTCCTGTATCTTAAAACCAGCATATTTATTAAATTTCAGTAATTGGTGTTTGGTTTAACAATTACACTCAACATCTTTTTAAAAGATGTCCACATGCTGTGGCTGCTGCTGCGGCACTGGAGACATGATAGGTCTTGTTTGCTGTGGCCCAGATGTCCTGTGAAAGGGTCAGAGAGAGAGTGGGAGGAGGGTACGTGGTGAAGAATGAGAATGAGAGACAGCTGGAGAGCAGATATCTTTCTTTCACATCTCCCTCTTTCTCTGTCCCTTTCTCCCTTCCTCCAGCGCCATGGCAAAAAAAAATAATAACATTTTTGTCTTGGACTCTTCAACTTCAATTCTGACGATCTCTGTACTGTCTCTGTATCACTCTGGAAGTAGAGAGGAGAAAATATATCTAATATAAACAGAACAGAATAATAATTTATCTGAGAGGGGAGTCAGATGTCAGAGAGAGAAACAGGGAGCAAGAGAGTGGTGAGTTAGATGTCAGAGAGATACGGGGAGCAAGAGAATGGCGAGTTAGATGTCAGAGAGACGGGGAGTAAGAGAGTGGCGAGTTAGATGTCAGAGAGAGACAGGGAGCAAGAGAGTGAAGAGTTAGATGTCAGAGAAAGAGACAGGGAGCAAGAGAGTGGTGAGTTAGATGTCAGAGAGAGAAATGCGGAGCAAGAGAGTGTCAAGTTAGATGTCAGAGAGAGAGACGGGGAGCAAGAGAGTGGCGAGTTAGATGTCAGAGAGAGATGGGGAGCAAGAGAGTGGCGAGTTAAATGTCAGAGAGAGAGACGAGGAGCAAGAGAGTGTCAAGTTAGATGTCAGAGAGAGAGACAGGGAGCAAGAGAGTGTCAAGTTAGATGTCAGAGAGACGGGGAGTAAGAGAGTGGTGAGTTAGATGTCAGAGAGAGAGACGAGGAGCAAGAGAGTGGTGAGTTAGATGTCAGAGAGAGACAGGTAGCAAGAGAGTGGAGAGTTAGATGCGGAGCAAGAGAGTGTCAAGTTAGATGTCAGAGAGAGAGACGGGGAGCAAGAGAGTGGTGAGTTAGATGTCAGAATCAGAAATGCGGAGCAAGAGAGTGTCAAGTTAGATGTCAGAGAGAGAGACGGGGAGCAAGAGAGTGGCGAGTGAGATGTCAGAGAGAGATGGGGAGCAAGAGAGTGGTGAGTTAGATGTCAGAGAGAGAGACAGGGAGCAAGAGAGTGGCGAGTTAGATGTCAGAGAGAGATGGGGAGCAAGAGAGTGGTGAGTTAGATGTCAGAGAGAGAGACGAGGAGCAAGAGAGTGGTGAGTTAGATGTCAGAGAGAGACAGGGAGCAAGAGAGTGTCAAGTTAGATGTCAGAGAGAGAGACGGGGAGCAAGAGAGTGGCGAGTTAGATGTCAGAGAGAGATGGGGAGCAAGAGAGTGGCGAGTTAGATGTCAGAGAGAGAGACGAGGAGCAAGAGAGTGGCGAGTTAGATGTCAGAGAGAGATGGGGAGTGTTGAAGTCGTATAATTGGATGAACGAAAGTATATTGCTTTAATATTGGTTTGCCGTGCGTATTGCGAAGCATACGCCACGTGTTACGTGGCGTGATGCGATCGCACGGTAAAATACGCACGCACACACTCGCATTACAACAGTTAGTTATTTATATAATTTCATATTGGTTCTGTTACACTGTAATTCAGGAGCAGATAGTATTCGGTTTATTATTAGTCTATATATATATATATATATATATAGTGATTATATGTACATTGTAGTGTTATTAAAGGTTTAGGTAATAGGAAAGGTGTCATGCCTGATATCATATTGAAGCCCTAATCATCAGCAGCTGTCCGGTGCAGTCGGCGAAGAGATCGCACATTGCATACTTTAGTTATTGATATTAGAGAGTAAACCTTTGTATGATACTGGCTATGAAAGGAGCAGACCCCCTGGAGAGAAGACCCCCACCTTTGGATTCCTTAGATTGAATCAACCTATTACCTGTCTGGCCTGGACCCACCCAACGTCTGGACCTATAGAAACAATCTACGTCATCTCTATTGTTCACAATGAAACACTGACTGTATATATATTAGCTGCATCTCACTGGGGCCTCAGTCAACTCTGACACAGTATTCTATACAGAATACTGTCCATCGGGTCCCGTGGGTGCGCAGCGAGCGCATGCGATTGCAGCGGTATGTATGTATTATCTTTTGGTATTGGCTGTGCTGTACTGTACTTTATCATGATATAATAATGTATTGAATTGTTGACTATTTACATCTGCTAAAATAAATCTCTTTGTGCTTTGGACACACATACAATTGATTGGGCAATGCTTATTTTAGAACGATAGAATTACTTTAATAGGAGCAAGAGAGTGGCGAGTTAGATGTCAGAGAGAGAGACGAGGAGCAAGCGAGTGGTGAGTTAGATGTCAGAGAGACGGGGAGCAAGAGAGTGGTGAGTTAGATGTCAGAGAGAGAGAGAGAGAGACAGGGAGCAAGATAGTGGAGAGTTAGATGTCAGAGAGAGAGACGGGGAGCAAGAGAGTGGTGAGTTAGATGTCAGAGAGAGAGACAGGGAGCAAGAGAGTGGCGAGTTAGATGTCAGAGAGAGAAATGCGGAGCAAGAGAGTGTCAAGTTAGATGTCAGAGAGAGAGACGGGGAGCAAGAGAGTGGCGAGTTAGATGTCAGAGAGAGATGGGGAGCAAGAGAGTGGCGAGTTAGATGTCAGAGAGAGAGACGAGGAGCAATAGAGTGGTGAGTTAGATGTCAGAGAGAGAGAGACGGGGAGCAAGAGAGTGGCGAGTTAGATGTCAGAGAGAGATGGGGAGTGTTGAAGTCGTATAATTGGATGAACGAAAGTATATTGCTTTAATATTGGTTTGCCGTGCGTATTGCGAAGCATACGCCACGTGTTACGTGGCGTGATGCGATCGCACGGTAAAATACGCACGCACACACTCGCATTACAACAGTTAGTTATTTATATAATTTCATATTGGTTCTGTTACACTGTAATTCAGGAGCAGATAGTATTCGGTTTATTATTAGTCTATATATATATATATATATATATATAGTGATTATATGTACATTGTAGTGTTATTAAAGGTTTAGGTAATAGGAAAGGTGTCATGCCTGATATCATATTGAAGCCCTAATCATCAGCAGCTGTCCGGTGCAGTCGGCGAAGAGATCGCACATTGCATACTTTAGTTATTAGTTATTGAGTGGTGAGTCAGATGTCAGAGAGAGAGAAATGCGGAGCAAGAGAGTGTCAAGTTAGATGTCAGAGAGAGACGTAAGTATACTGATTTTTACTCATCAATGTTTAGTGTTGTCTCTATTTGTTGGCGGAGTGAGAGGAGAGGTCCGCAGTTAAGCGATGGACCTCACTAATGGCTCTCTACACAAATAACAAGCTCAAGCATCTTTTCCCAGAAAATATGGGTAGGTTTGTATAATGTTCTTGTATGCCACAGGTGGGCCATATGAGCCCTCTCGTCTGACAGAGGCACCTGTATTGTTTGGCGTGTTTCCCAACGATTTTCTAAAGCGCAGCTTCATATATCCAGCAGGTTGTATTCAAACCATATTAAAAATTGTGATGGCGATTTTCAGCAAGTCAAATTTGAAAATTTCGGCTTTCTAACGATTTTCCACTGCAATCAGGAAATATTATTGCCATGAAGAGGTGTACTTGGTCTGCAATAATGTTTAGGTAGGTGGTACATGTCAAAGTGACATCAACATGAATGCTAGACCCAAGGATTCCCAGCAGAACATTACCCACAGCATCACACTGCCTCTGCTGGCTTGCCATAGTGCATCCTGCTGTCATCTTTTCCCCAGATAAACGATGCACAGGCCACCTTCTTCCATTGCTTTCTGGTACAGTTCTGGCACTCATGTGCCCATTGTAGTCACTTTTGGCAGTGGACAGGGTTCAGCATGGGCACTCTGACCGGTCTGCAGCTACACAGCCCCATAAGCAGCAAGCTGTGATTCACTGTGTGTTCTGACACCTTTCTATCATAGCCAACATTAACTTTTTCAGCAATTTGTACTACAGAGCTCTTCTGTGGGATTGGACCAGAAGGGCTTCCCTTAACTCCTGTGGTGAAACGAGTTATTAATATCACCTCAACCAGTTTACACCTCGTTTCTCACAAACTGTGGACTATAAAAACATATACTTTTTCTAGCCTTAAAGTTCCCCATATTTGTCAGTCATATTTAAACTTGTATATATTCTATTTGAAAGTAGTTAAAATCTCTGCCAGCATGTTTTTCTTATCTTGCAGACTAGTCCATTGTTTCAGCCTAGGCAAAAGGTTTATTGTATGAATGTACATCACACCTGGATAGGGAAAAGGTCCACAGATAGAGCTCTATGTTTAATTACAGATGACTACAATGTGTATTTACATGTAATGTGTCTGGATTGACATCTCTCCTGTTTAAACAAACTCTGCTGTATAGCCACAGAATAATACATATCCTTAATTATATCAAGAGTGGCTCATCTGCTATCTCTTTGTCTGCATGTTTACCTGTGAAAAGGAAAACACAGAAAAGGACCAATCAGGCAGATCCTGAAATTGCTGAGAAGGTCATTTATGGATTTAAAAAGGAGCTCCAGAGAACAGCAAATTGGCATTCACTACCGAGTGATAGCTGGAGTCAGGCTGTCGTTGAGATCTAGATCTCTGCCCCTGACAGGAAAGGGACAATCGGTCCCTGGAGTATTGCCGCTGCCCTGATCTACCTCTCCAGGTCTTGGGGAGCTGTGTGTCCGCCAAAAGCAGAGTGACAGTGACTTAGGGCCACTACCTTGCTGGTAGCCTTAAAGGAGAAAGGGGGAGAAGCTTGGATGGATAGACAGCAGTCCCTGAAAGTGACAAGGATACTGGTGAGGTGTTTTCATTATACCCTTTATGTTGTATATGCCAGACTGTAGTGTTGTTTGCTGCAGGTTATTATTTAAAGATGTTTATTGTTGCCTGGTGTTACCATTTTGTTAAATAAACTTATTTTATTTCGGATCTGTGTCTGGGTGATTTTGAACCTTGGATAGGTACCGGGTAGGCCAGCTGTGCGGCACACAGGGTTATATTAAACCCGGTACCCTCTCAACTCCCCACACGCATCAATGAACCTTGGGTGCCAATGACCCTGTCGCTGGTTCACTGGTTTTCCTTCCTTGGACCATTTTTGGCAGGTACTAAGCACTTGATATCGGGAACACCCCACAAGACCTGTTGTTTTGGAGATGCTCTGAACCAATCACCTACCCATCACAATTCTGTCCTTGTCATATTGACTCAGATGCTTTCGCTTGACCATTTTTCCTGCTTCCAACACTTCAACCTCAAGAACTGACTGTTCACTTGCAGCCTTGAAAAGTGCCATTGTAATGATAAACAATGTTGTTCACCTCACTTATTAGTGGTTTTAATGTTGTGGCTGATCAATATAACATCTGATTTGATGTTCTATCATAGGTAATCTATTTTAAAGCATTTTAGAGTCTATTTATTTATTATATATAGCTTTACATTATTTACTTTACTTCAGATTAGCTATATTTATATTCATTCTACATTAGTTGTATTTTGCAGTTAAAATTAGACTGTATTATAGTGCACAATTGAAAGGGAGTGCAAGGATAACTTTTTGTTGCAGACCAGGAGCGTGAAGCATATGCCAGCAGTAGGGATTAGTGGGCGCCAACTCCAGAAGCAGAAAAAGAGGAAAAGACAGCATGCACGGAAGAGGAACATCAAGTGCAGCTATTGCAGGAGAACATGAGGACACACAATAGCATGAAGAGTTCTGTAACCTGACCGCTGCATTCCTAGATCCTATGCACACGAGATGATTGGCGATCACAGCACAGGAGATAGATGGTCCGGAAATATTTGGACAGAGAAACCAGTTTCATAATTCTTGCTGTGTACGCCACCACAATGGATTTGAAATGAAACAATGGTGATGAATTTGAAGTGCCGAGTTTCAGCTTTAATTTAAGGGGTTGAACAAAATATTGTATGAAACAGTTAGGAATTAAAATCATTTTTATACACAGTCCCCTATTTTCAGGGGCATAATGTAATTGGACAAATTAACAATCCTAAATAAAATGTTCATTTTCAATACTATGTCGCAAATGCTTTGCAGGCAATGACTGCCTGAAGTCTGGAACCCATGGACATCACCAAATGGTGTGTTTCCTCCTTTGTTATGCCTTTCCAGACCGTTACTGCAGCTGTCTTCAGTTGTTGTTTGTATGGTGGTCTTTCTGTCTTTTGTTTTGTCTTCAGCTAGTGAAATACATGCTCGATCAGGTTGTGATCAGGTGATTGACACTTCCATTGCAGAATATTCCACTTCTTTGCCTTAAAAAAACTCCTGGGTTACTTTAACAGTATGATTTTGGTCACTGTCAATCTGAACTGTGAAGCGCCGTCCAATCAACTTTGCTGAATCTGAGCAGACAGTATATCCCTACACACTTCAGAATTAATCCGGCTGCTTCTGTCTTGTGTGACCACATCAATAAACACTAGTGATTCAGTGCCTGTCACACGCCGGTCCCATAGCTAGGTGCTGGCGTTGTGACTTGCCCTTTAAGAACTATGTTGGTGCTTGCTCTTGCTTCAGAGTCAATACCTTTCCATAGGTGTTCCTTGTTATGTCGATTGGTCTCAGAGGACTATTTCAATCTCCCGTGATCAGGGACTCATTGTCTGATCTTCATGTTACTCACACTGCTGTGGGTTCTAGCTGCATATCTGACTTTCTGTTTATCTCCTGGATACTATCGGTTGCTGAAGTTACCAGTCATCATTGCTCTCCATCGGCTCCGCTGTATGCCAGTTCATGGTTCATCTACAAGCTGAAGTTACTTGTCGTTGTTCATCTGCACACAGAACTATTCCTGAGTTGTCTGCTACACCTGCGCTCATATTGATTGGCTCAAGTACTATTCTACTCAGCTGTCTATGTTGCGGTATTCTATATTGAACTACAATCAAGTTTTCTTGTCATCTGTGGTTCTATGTCTGGCACGGCTATTATTACTCTGCTGATTATTATTGCTGGACTGTTAATATGAATATATTGCCAAGCCGGGAGCCATTTCCTCAACTCAAGTTGTGTGCATTATCAGCTGTTGTCTATTGGTGATGAACTCACGTTTACCTGTTTACCGGATCATCTGTGACCTGTAGTTCCACGCTCAGTTTGGATTTCTTTTATCACGCTGCTTCTTCTAGGCAACACCTTATTGCATGTTACCAGTTATATCCAAGTTCTTGGACAGCATATAACGTTTTCTGTTCCGCTAATATGAACTATTGTGATACCTATAACCACCTGCTAAAGTGAATCATATTATTCTGTTTGGATCAGCCAAGACGCATACTACTCTCATTGGACTTTTAGCTGTATCAGTGGTTCACCTTCATCTGCTGTGTGTTTCGTGTAGGATCCAAGTGTTCTAATTACCATCTCAGCGTTGAACTGTTATATTGCTTATTTCTCATGCTGTTGCCATTGGTTACCAACTGAAGTAACTTCTGTGATTATTTCTGTATTCTATGAACTGCCGTGTGCTCAGCTCTGCTGAGTTGTACATACCTTTTATTACTACTGCTGTTGTACCATCTATTAATATACCAAGTTGCAACACTACCATCATCGTTTGTGTTATTGTTTCCTGTGATGCTCTCAACTTAAGAACTTCAAATTCCATCGTGTTCTGTCTCCACCACCCTCTACTAGCACCATCTAAGTAGAGGCTGGGGATCCATAATTATTCATAGCCGTGACAGTGCCATTGGAAGCCATGCATGCCTATGCCATGACACTACCTCTACTGTGTTTTACAGATGATGTGATATGCTTCGGATCATGAGCCATTCCAAGCCTTCTCCTAAACCCTTTTTCCCAATTTAGATGAATACCCTCAAAATAAAGCTGATAGTCTGCACTTTTGGCCCTTTTGGCCCATCTTCATTATACAACTGTAACATGAATATGTTTTGGTAGACAGCTAAAAAACAATTAAATAATTATATAGGCGCTAAAAATAAATATTCTTAGGATATAAGAGCTAATAGTTCTGCTGCTCCCACTAAGCAACCTGCTGTAGTTGCTGCCAAAAACATATGGCTATAAAAAGATATATAGGGATAAAATTAGCTTTTCATTATAAAAATAAATATAACGACAAATAGCACTAATTAAGACAAATAGATATTAGCAAATCAAATAATCAAAAATCAAAATAATTAATATCGTCAAAAAAAAACATAAGTTCAAAATGAGAAAAAAAATGTGTCTGAAGACTAATACTGCAGATGTGTATTTGTGTGATTGTTAGATTTGTGTGGATGCTGTGTGGGAGTATAATAATTAATTAAAAATAATTGATTTAATAAAAATATCAATTAAACAACTTTTTTGTTTTTTTTAACAACAATGTGTATGTGTCTATGTTAGGGAATTTAGACTGTAAGCTCCAGTGGGGCAGGGACTGATGTGAGTTCTCTGTACAGCGCTGCGGAATTAGTGGTGCTATATAAATAACTGATGATGATGATTCATCAAGGCACTTCTGCCGATTTTGAGCGTATTGCGCACAAAATCACTCTGCACATGCCCAGATCCGGGAGATACGTCCGTGAGTACAGCCCTGTCTGCTCCATCTTTGAACGCAAAGGACTCTTATTACAGCCTAGGATTTCGGGGGGTGAATGGGGCAGGATAGGGACGTTTTGCCATAGTTATTGTACAGTACAGTATTACTCTATTAGTAGGACGTGCCAAACTCAAGCGCAGGCAGCCACGTCCGAATCAAGGTCTGGCCATCTCAAATTTACCTGTTTTTCTGCCATATCTCTTTCTCCAGCTACAGGGATAGTCTAAGTCCTGAGCAGTAGTGATGACAGTCTCTTATGCATGCTATAACATGTGTTCTAAAAATATATTTTATGCTCTGCAAACAGTGATAATATCCTAAAAATATATATCTCAAGGAATTATTTTTTTTTTATAACGGTTTTATTATCAATGCCTATATTATGAACAGGTGACATTAATTCAATTATTAGTATTTTTTTGTGTGCTCTTTTATGAATTTACATTCCACATAGACATTGCACCTATCCTGCAGCGTCTTGTGTAGTAGAGCACAGCAGACCTACACCTGATTTCAACAGCGCATGTATCTTGAGATCCGTTCCTTTAATGAATTTGGACACGCTCATTATGAATCCGGCCCAATGGGTTATGTAAATATTTGAGCATTTATTGTGATCTGGAGTGTACAGGAATAAAAACAGAAAACATAGAAAATTAAATGAAGTATATAATAAAAATGTACTAAAAAAAGACGTGTTGTGCGGGGACCAAGAAATGTGAATAGCAATAGCAGATATTATGGGGTCTATTTACAAAACTGCGATCAGACTTAAACCCGGAGAAAACAGCTGTTTTCTCCAGGAAAATGGCCATCAATCTGTACAATTTATGAAGAGGAGAAGATATTTAGTTGGGTTACTATTAATAGCAGTAATTTATGAATCAGCGAAAAGCAAATTAACACCATCTCAGGATAGATTTAGCTTAACCGTTCCTAAGGGGTCCAGGGGAGCCGAAAATGCTTTGCTTGATCCCCCGCCGGTTCAGATCACTATATGTATGAACAGACTTTATCTGCACATGCGCATTTCACTCTCTGCATTCGCATGCAGCGATTTGTAGTGATACATAATGGGTGTTACCGCTGCTCAATGGTACATAGACCCCTATGCCATAAGAAGGTTTAAAGACTACTGACAGACACCTATCTTTTCTCTTCACTCACAACTGAAAAGGGAGTGAGAGTGTATTTATGGGTGAAATGGTCACCAGAGTTCACAAACTTCTGTGGACTCCTCACCAAAATCGCCAATTAGCAGACTATGCGCGATGTGCGCAGAGGGAAGTCTTAATTGAATTTAAATAAAAATTCACTGTGAAAACTTGTAAAAATCGTATAGGCTGTGGCAGCTACGCGTGGGGTGGATAAGAAAAAGCTATTTGCCATATAATGCAGGGAAGAAGTGCACTGAAGTATTTATTGTTTGTGAATCTTAAAGGGATGAATCATCTGTATAGTATCATTGTGCCTGTTTACTTCATCATGGTGGATGTAGACAAATCTGCAATTACATTGTATGGTTCTTTGACAGTGGAGAAAAATGAGAGCCCATGAGAGAGCTGCCTTTATGACAGGGAATCAATACTGCAAATCGAACGGGAGAAACAACTAGAATATGTCCACAACCAGTAAGCAAACGTATCAGTTTTACTGCCATGCAATGTGTACAGATTCATGGCTGCAGAAAATTGTTCCATTCACCATGATATAATGTGTCATAGGTAAGATAAAGCTTTATTTATTGTTTTCTGGGTTGTTTTCCCCTTAGAAGGTAAAGAAGGTAGAGAGCACTTTCAGGTTTTAAGTTGCACTCACTACTTACCATGTGCAATGACCCAGAGAACGTTGCAACACAGAAACGTAATCTCCAGTTATACTTCCAACCAATGGTGTCAGTCGGATCTGATGCAGCGTTTGACATTTTTTAAGGATGCCTGAAACTGATTGCAAATGAAATCCTTTGCACTTCTATTAAATATGTAAGTGAGCAGTGTAGTCAAGCAGTGAGAAAAGTCAGTACAGTACTTAGTTGTTTAGGAAGAAGCATTCGCAGCAGGAAGAGGGGGATTTTAGTAACACTTTATAGGTCACTGGTGAGACTTGCAGCTTTGGAGGCCTTATCCCCAAAAAGAACGAATTAAGAGGGGATATGTAGGAGACATTGAAATATATTAATGGTATATGCAGAGTTCAGGAAGACAACATAAGACATAAGGGAGTATGTCTACGTATGGGTGTATGTCTTTATGTATAGATATATTCTTCTATGATGTTATTATTTGATATTTCACAGTGCCATACAGAATTTCAGCCTTCCTAGATAATTTTCCAGTGGGCAGCAGATGGCAGCAGTTTGTCACCTTCGGGTGCCAAAAATACAGTGACTGCAGTAGAGACGTATAGCTCGGGTCCATCACAGATTCTGGTAGATTTATAGAGGCAGCAGATGTTACTTCAGTTTATGCTCCTAAATAGAATTGTCACACAATAAATCTTAGATTTAATGCAGGGTTAGTAAATGTGTATAATTATTATGAATATGTGATATACAACTCAATCGTGAATTTAAAATATGCAGTGTAACAAGTGTGGACATTAATAGTGCAGTATAAATGTTATCAGAGAAATTCTCAACTATGACTGTAACTCTTTTAACACTATTCCTCATGTAGATAGTAGTCTGTTCTTAATTCTTTGTAAGTCTGTGGCATTAGGTGGAAATTAACAGTGTGACATGTAATAAACTGGTGAAATCAATACTGACCCTTAACATTTTGGGGATGATTTACTAAAGTGTAATTTCAAGCTGCATGTTTTCATACTATTTAATGTGTGGTTTGTAAACTGTGCAATTTACTAATGGCAAAACTCTGCATCAAATAGCATGAAACTAAACTGCAAAGACTCAAACTGCATTTGGAGAATAAAATAATTAAAAAAACAAAAACAACAAAGTCCCCCCTCCCTTTAAGTAACTGACAGCCAGCCTGTTTAGTATCATGGTCAGTGTTCTCAGGGGAAGGGAGGGATGATCAAGCCCTCATACCAGAGGGTAAATGTATCAATCTGCAAATTTCTGGCGGGTTTAAAAAGTGGAGATGTTGCCTATAGCAACCAATCAGATTGTAGTTATCTTTACTATACGTTAGAATCTGATTGGTTGCTATAAGCACTGTCTCCACTTTTCAAACCCAACGGAAACTCGCCGCTTGATACATTTACCCTCAGGAGTGTTATTGCATACTGGTGTTTGAAGAATTACAAGCGCCAGCATACACATGGGCACAAGTACATACTTGTATTGCCATAACAGTGATTGTGGGTAGCGATCTGTACTGGTCCCGGTCAGAGCCGGATTTACACCTCATAGTGCCCTATGCAAGATATTGGATTGGGGCCCCCCCCTTTCACACACACAGTGGCTCCTCACACACACAGTGGCCCCTCACACACACATTATACACACACACACACACAGTGGCCCCTCACACACACATAATACACTCACACAGTGGCCCCTCACACACACACACACACACATAATACATGCACGCAGTAGCCCCTCACACACACATAATACACGCACACAGTGGCCCCTGACACACACATTCAATACACACAGACAGTGGCCCCTGACACACACATAATACACACACTATTAATATACTACACTACCCCTCCCCCAACTTACCTTTTTCCATCTAGGAGCTGTGGAGTCTTCTGTGTCTTCATCCCCTTCACACATGGGACGGCACCTGTCATGTGGTGCACGTCCCATGTGACACAGAGCAGGAGTCCAGCCACCACACTAGCCCCGTGTGGCCCCTCCCCTGACTCGTGGTGCCGATTTTTATTTATTTTTTTAAATTTGCTCTTGTCCCCCCCATTTGGCTCCTCCGAGAGCCGCTAGGCCCTAGGCAGGTGCCTAGGTTGCCTAGCGGTAAATCCGGCCCTGGTCCCGGTGTACGACTCTAAAAAGAATAGATGGGGGGCTGTGGTAAAACATCCCAAGACAGGGACTAATAGTGTAGTATTTCGGAAAGGGTCTGATTATCCAATAGACTGACTAGGCTGTGGCATAGGGCACAGGGCTTTTCTGTCAAGGCTGGGGGCAAGCAAAATTGTGACAGGGAGAGGTATAGATGGAAATTAATTTAAATATAAGAGAATAGTTGCTTTTCATCTAAAAATAAAACATGAAAGAAAAATGCAGAAAGATTTTAATCTTGACATATCTTATGGTAAAGGCCGAGAACAATGAGTCATTCTTGAAAGGGTGCTTACGGATAAGCGAGTAGGGGAGTCAAGAATGGAGACAGGACCAGGTGTGACAGGCCCCTCCCCTTGCCCCTTAATATCTTCACCCTCTGTAGCATTTGTTCTTACCTTCATTCTGCTATACCAGTGTTGGCTAACCTGTGACACTCCAGGTGTTGTGAAACTACAAGTCCCATCATGCTTTTGCCAATATATAGCAGCTTATTGCAGGGGGGCATGTAGCCACAGCACTCTGCCATAGCGTGATGGAGATTCTGAAATCAAATTAAAACAAACTTGTATCTAGTGGATCACAATTCTAAGTGGTGTTTATAGTAACTAGCTGATACGTAAGCCAACCTGATTGATACAGTATTGACTGTTTAGGGTTAATATTGTATCAATTAAGCAATACAATATATTAACATGTTCTGAACTAGAGATGCTCAGGCTCGGTTTTCTGAAAATCGAGCCCACCCGAACTAAGGGGATCTGAGTAGGCTCACGAGTCGGCTTGTTACTTTCGTGCGTCCTCTGATCTGAATCGAGGCAAAACGTCTTAGTTGCGTTGTCGGATCTCATGGGTTTTGGATTCCATAAGTGCCTCCCTCCCCAGGAGGTTATTGCTCACACAGAAACAGGGGTAGCAGTGTTCTTGTCACTCTCCAGTGACATTTCCTAGTGTCATTGCTCACACAGAAACAGGGGTAGCAATGTTCTTGTCACTCTCCAGTCTCCAGTGTCATTGCTCTTACAGAAACAGGGGTAGCAGTGTTCTTGTCACTCTCCAGTCTCCAGTGACATTGATCAGTGCCATTGCTCATACAGAAACAGGAGGGGTAGCAGTGTTCTTGTCACTTGACAAAAATTGACTGGAAATGATTGGAAATTAATGTTATTGAGGTTAGTAATAATGTAGGGATAAAAAAAGCAAAAACAAATAGGGATTGGTGATGATGATGATGATGGGTCAAACAAAATAAGGTAACGTGAGAATTACATCATATATGCATTCACGGAAGTTAATTTGTATCTCAAGGCATCCAATGTGAATTGGACACTTTTTCTTTTGTCTTATTAGGAAACTGAAAATAAGAGTTAAGACTGTATAGCAGATGTTGTGAAAAGTATAAAAGCTTGTATTTGTCTGCATACGGACACATTTCTCTCTCTGCTGGAGAAGCGTCCACATCTGATGTCTTACTTCAGAAGACACTGATAAGATTTGCCTTATACATAAGCAACCATTGTGTGGCGCCACCTTTTCTACTTTTTATATAGTCTGTATTTTTAGTCTCCTGTCATCTAACTTATATTTATACAGCACTGTAGATTACACATCTGCAATAGAAATAGTTGCAATAAAAGAGTAATGAGATGCTGCAGGTAAGGATGGGACAATAATTAAAATGTGTCATCAAATGATGTAATTAATGGTATAAAAAGTGTTAGCACAATACAGCCCATAAATGGTTTATGACAGATCTAAGAATGTTATTTTGTGTCTTTATTCCCTATCCTTCATTTGTAAAGTGCAAACATATTCTGTAGCACTTTATAAATAATTCTCTACCAGATGAACACACACACATGGGTTAATTTTATCAGAAGCCAAGTAACCTACCAGAATGTTTTTGGAATGTGGGAGGAAACCTGAGCACTGGGAGGAAACTTCACAAATACGGGGAGAACATACAAACTCCACACATGTAATGTGCCCTGGTCAGAATTAAACCCATGACCCCAGTGCTGTGAGGCAGCAATGCTAATGCTGAATAAAATGGTTCAAATATAACACATGTGCTGTGGTACATTGGAAATTTGGAATTGTAAGGTAACTTGGGAAAGAGGCCATACTACAAACACACATACACTTACACACCCACATAAGGAAAGAACGTAAACACATTTCTATAAAAGGCAAATCATTCAGAGTAATGGATGCTAGATAATGTCAATATCATCAATGTTAAACTGGATTATGCTATTGAAGATTGTTGCCATGCCTGAGGATCTGTCTGTATCCAGACTGGGTTGTGTATCTGGAGCTGGACTGGTGACTACATAGACAAAGCTGGGTGGCCTGATAATGTTCCTCTGCAAGTAGGGAATGGACTGGTGCAGATGGTGATTACACTAGCAGGGAAGAGCAAACAGGAACTGGATTGCTGGACTGGACCGTAAACAGAATGCTGTAACCGGAATGCTGGAAGAGGATTGCTGTAAGCAGAATGCTGTAACCGGAATGCTGTTACCAGAATGCTGTAAACAGAATGGAACCAGATTGCTGGAATCAGACTAGAGACTGAATGCAGACTGCACTGTCAGAGCTGGCTAAATAGCAAGAATGTAGCCTAATAGCTAGCAAGACTGCAAACTGCTGGGAACCAGGTTGGCGTCTGAAATACAATGTTGCACTGGCAACAGGTAAGGACTCCAGGAAGTCCTTTTATAGTTGTTTTTGATTCCTGATTGGAGACTGCAACTTAGCTGGGCAGAAGCAGCACTTCGAGTTGCTTAGATGGATCAGGTGACTTTATCCAAAATGGCATCTTGCATGGACTGGTTTTGGAGGGAATCTGAAATGGAGGCTGTTATCACCTGATTGGCTGGAAGGAATGATGTGACTGAATCCAAGATGGCCACACCCATACTCTGATTCTGGAGGGATCTCTGGATTGGAGACAGGCTAGACAGCATCTTACAAAGTGATCTGAAACCAGCAGAGCCTGAGGACCACAAGGACAACTTGGAAAGTCAGCGAAGAGGTAAGTGACAGAACCTGAGAGCCTGGTGAGTGACAATTATATGTTAATGAGAATATATCATCTTGATTCTCCCAACCTGCGTAAAATCTATACTGGTAGTATCAATGTCACTGTGAAATTTTATGTGTATCCGAATTTAAATTGTACTGTATAAATGTATAGCAGATTCTGTGTGTAAGTGGCTGGAAGGAAATTATATGTACCGTGAATATGATGGTAAGTCCCATATCTAGGATGTCTGCTATGATGTGCCTGTGAATAGTATATAGTGATACATATGTCTAACACAAAGGGGAGCATGAATTCTAAAGAACAACATGGGCCGCGCACAATTAACTTTACTACAGATATTGCTGTGCTTTAATACTGTTGCTACAGTAATTTTAATGTTCATTTTTGCTCACAGTTCCCTGAGCCGCGAGCAAAAATTTGGGTTAAAATTATTGTAGTAAACGTAATAATGCGCGCCCTGCGTTGTTCTAAAGAACACCATAGAGAAGTTGAATCTATCTTAAAGAGTTAATTAAGAGCAGAAAATAAATCATATTTCTTGGTTAACTGGAAGCTGCCTTTGTGAGTGGCTAATATATTACATTACCTGTTGAAGCGTACTGTAATATAAATAAACTATATAACGATTTATATGTACTGGAGGAGTTATTTTTTCGTATGTTCATGATAACTGAGAGAAAGTATGACTGAATATTTGTCTTCATTTATAATACATTGTGGCCAAGTTGATGATAGATTTACGTCCATATCACAGTTGACACGTAATGGTGGGTTGCTTCATGGATTTGTAAAGAGATATGCGGTGCTTTGGTGGCTTTGGCCACGTGAAAAAGGAAGCGGCAGGAGTAGCTATCACAGACTTCTCGTTCGGGCGCATTAACAGCGGAGACTCCCTGTCTATGGGATGTCTTGGTACAAAAATGAACGTTTACGAAGGATGTAAAGAAACATGACTTTTAGAACATCTGTATTGTGTAGTCACAGGTAACTTGGATTCAACCTGACTTAAAATAGTGGAAATGTGCAAATTATGATTAATGTGTAATAGTTATTGTGAATTTGCCTATTATTTCCATAGTAACCAATCAGATATTAGCTGTCATCAACGTGACTAAAGCAAATATGAAACTGCTGTTATCTGTGTGGTTATTATGTGCCTATAGACCAGGGCCGGATTTACAGCTAGGCAACTGCCTAGGGCCCAGAGAGCCCTCCCAGGTCCGCTGGTGAGTGGGTTAGGCATGGCGGAGGAGCTTTCCCCTCCACTTGCCATCCCCATCTGTCCGCCGGCATAATAAAACAAATTGTGGCCTGGAAACGGATTAAAAAACAAAAAACAAAACCATCACATGATCGCGCTGTGGCTCCCAGCAGTCTCTACTCCCATTGAGACATTCAGTGGTAGCAGAGAGGAGGAGAGACTGCCGGGAGCCGCCGCACGATCACGTGACTGTTTTCTTTTTTAATCGGTTTCCGCCCAGTGAGGACTAACCGAGGAGCAGAGAGGGGCAGGACGCTGGAGAAGAAAAGAAGACAAGAAGACCAGAAAAGGGGAATACAAAAGAGAAAAAGGCAATAGAAAGGTAAGTAAAGCAATGGAGGCACAGAGGTGATGATGAATGGGCACAGAGGTGATGTGAAGGGGCACATGTGATATTGTGAAGGGGCAAAAGTGGCAATGAAGGGGCATAGTGTGATGATGGAGGCACAAAAGTGACAAGAGCGCATACTTGGATTTATGCATATTATTTTTGCAAACAACTTAATAAGTATTTCTGCCCAGACTTAAATACTTATTAAGTTGTTTTGACCCAACTACTTAAAAAACGGGACTGCTCGGTAATTATTTAGGGGTGCCTTTTTCTGTAGTAGAGCTCTTTTCACATGTTAGGTACGCCCCCAATGATGCAAGCTACGCCCCCAATGGTATGGCCACACCTTCTTTGGCTGCGCAGTGGCACATACTTTCACTTCTGCTTAACTATAAGGGTATATGGTAGGCTACAAAAATATAGTGCTATAGATTGTTTCAGGGAGGGGGGTCCCAAACCATTATCCTGCCTAGGGCCCCATAAGTTCTAAATCCGGCTCTGCTATAGACACAGATCTATAAGAGGGTTTGGGTGGAGCGAGAGCACTCCTTGTAAACTACAGAGTAGGCACTCTGGTACCCTTCATTTTTTTTTTTTTTTAGCAATAATGATTTTATTAAAGTTTTTCCTTTTGGTTACAAGGAACAGAGAAACAGAAAAAACATACATTATAATTTACAAAGGAGAAATGGGGAAGGTCAGGGGGGAGGGGAAGACAGGGAGGCAGTACATATCAATAGCATGAAACAGTACCAATCAAAAAATTTGACAGACTTTACATATCATTTGAGATACAACATAGATAGTCGCCCCAGAATATTACTGTGGGGAGTTACACGAGGTTTCCCCCAGAGGCGGGTAGGACCAAGGATTTGGATATATATTGATTCCATTCAAACCATTTGATGTGGGAAGATGAGGCAGAGGAGGAGTAAGGGACTCCCAGCGTTTCCATGTCACAACTTAACTGAACCTTTGAAATTATCTTGACTATGGAGGGCAGCGCAGCTGATTTCCAGGCTTGGGCAATCACCGCACGGGTAGCTTTAAAGATGTGACCTATAACAAACCGATCCCCTAATAACACTTGTGGAGGAAAGAAATGTAAGAGAGCAACTTCTGGTGTACTGGGAATCGGAGTTCGAATAACTTTAGATATTAAGGCGTACACCTCTGCCCAAAGAACTCTGACCACTGGATAACTCCAAAAAACATGGAAAATATCCCCTATCTCTTCACATCCTCGCCAACAGGACCTGGACTGGTCTGGCCATATCTTATGCAACCTATCGGGAGTCATATAGAGTCTATAAATCAGCTTGTAAAGCATCTCCGAATGGTTCAAACACCTCAACATCCGATGGGCATTTTGGAAGATTTCGTCCCATAGATCCGGCTCAAATTCCCGGCCAATATCCCTCTCCCAGGCTAGCTGGGAAGAGGCTTTTATCGGGTGCTGACTTGTGTTGAGGTGGGTGTACCAGAAGGAGATAGCCGCTTTGTTACTTCCAGTTGAGAGTCTGGGAAAAAAGACAGCTGGTGGGTGTTGTAGAGAGGAGCCCTGTGGGTGTAAGGAGTGTAACCAATGCCTAACCTGGAGATACTTGTAAAAATCTTGGTTAGAAATGTGGAATTTATCCCTCATTTCAGAGAAGGGTAGTAGGCCTGAGTCAGAGTAGAGCAGTTTGAGATTAGGGATGCCCCTTGAATACCACAGGGAGAGATTCAGGTTGGGAATAAGTTTCGATACTGCAAGGAGGGAGAGATTAGAGGTAGGGAGGGTGACAAGGTTAGAGGTCTTTAGGAATTTGTCCCAGGTTGTAAGAGCATCGCTAGTGAGACGTGGGAGGATAGCCTGGGGAGGTCTCCAGGAATCCAGGGAAGATCAGCCAGTGGGAATGCACTATTGAGGCCTCACTCCAGGTCAACCCAGGATTTATGGGAACCTGGAAGTCTCGGAGTTGAGCTAACATGGCCGCCTCCTGGTACTTGACCAAGTCTGGTTGGTAAGGCCAAGCCCCCGGTCTTTTTTGGGCGTGCCATAATTGTATGGGCTAGTTTAGGAGGTTTCCCTTTTCAAATATAAGAGGTAAGTAGGTTACGTAACTTGTCCATATAAAATTTGGGCAACTTAAAAGGTAAAGTCCTGAATAAATACATAATTTTGGGTAGAGAAGACGTTTTAAACACAGCTATCCTCCATAGCCAGGAGACATCATGGTGTTGCCACGCTTTTGCTAGAGTATTTAACTGGATCAATAGTGGGCCATAGTTGGGAGTCTAAGTGGGAGGTTATCATGATTCCTAGATAGGGCATGGATAGGGGCCTCCAAGAGTATGGAAAGGCTGCCTTCAGGCGACCCAAAGGGGGGATCTGTCAAGTTAATAGTAAGAGCGTCCGTTTTAGTTGTGTTTAATTTGTAATAGGAAGTCCTTCCATATTCCTGTAGCAAAATGTGTAGAATTGGAAGTGAGGTCTCTGGACTAGTCACGTACAGCAAAATGTTGTCTGCGAAAAGACATAATTTGTGCTTGGTATTAGCTAGAGTGATGCCTGGGAATTGAGGATGTTGCCTGATTCGCTCGGCTAAGGGTTCAATAGCCAAGAGAAAGATGAGGGGCGAGAGGGGACAGCCTTGTCTGGTACCATTGGAGAGTGTGAATTTAGCTGATGAAAAGCCGTTGCTATAAACCGTTGTGAAGGGGCCCTTATACAAAGCTAATATAGATTGAAGTATTCCCCCGCTAAAACCAAACCGAGCAAGGACTCCCGCCATATAGCCAGTGCAGCCTATCAAAGGCTTTTTCCACGTCTAATGACATAATTAATAGTTCATGGTGGTGTTTGTTGGCTTGCTCTAGGATATTAATCGTTCTGCGTGTATTGTCGGATGCTTGTCGTCCGAGCACAAAGCCTACCTGATCCGGGTGGATCAAGGACGGTATGAGGGGATTAAGCCTATTCGCAATCAATTTGGCGTAGATTTTTATATCTGTATTGAGAAGGGAAATTGGTCTATAGTTCTGACATTTAGATGGGTCCTTGCCCGGTTTAAGTATCGTGACAATATGGGACTCCAGCATCTCCGAAGGGAAGTTCCCCTGGTAAGTGCCTGCATTGAATAACTGTTCTAGAAGTGGGGCAAGTTCGGTCTGGAATGTAACATAAAAATTATTAATGAATCCATCAGGTCCCGGAGCTTTGTCTTTAGGTAGAGATTTAATAACGTGTGCAATTTCAGACTGTGGCCATGGGGTGTTCAAGGAGATTAGAGAGTCAGAGTCCAAAGACGGTAATTTTAGTTGGCTCAAGAAATTCTCAATCAAGGTTGGGGTCGGTTGAGAAGAGATATCACAGTCACCGAGATTATATAGTTTAGAAGAGTAAGCTGCAAATTTATTGGCTATATCTCGTGCGTTACACGTTCCGGCGCCTGATTCGTCTACTAGGAATTTAATACGATTTTGGGCCCTCTGTCCTCTCAACTTTCTAGCAAGCAACCTCCCTGCTCTATTCCCTCAAACGTAATATTTCTGGCGAAGTCTACTCAAAGCTTGTTGATTACGAAGAAGCAATAATTTTTGTAGTTGATCTTTTACTTGAGATAGACGGGCCTTAAGAACTTCTGAGGGATGGGTTTTATTCAAAGACTCAAGGGAGGACAACTCCGCCTCCAGCCTCATCTGGTTGCTAAGGTATGCCCGCTTAAGTCTGGCTCCAGCCTCGCAGTACAGCTTTAAACGTGCACCAGAAATTGAAGACAGAGTTGTCCTCTGGGGAATTAGTGTCAATGAAGATATCAAGCGTTGGTACCCTTAATTTTAATCAGATTTCATTTTGCACAGCAAGATCATTGAAATGAGACACAGGCATATTTATGGGGTGTTCCTTGCTTTGCAGAAGGGCGCACAGCCGTATTCACTCTGCAAAACACCTCTGAGCCGGTGGAAATTGGGTTTCATCTTATAAGTCTCTATTGTATTTGACTGCTTGCACAGTTAGAGGTAGGATGGTAAAATACCACAGTGACTTTAGAGACTGGAACCTAAAAAGAGAAGGGATAAAAAGTAGTCAAATATTTCCTGCAAGAAAATAACGGCATCAGGCAGTGGCGCATGCTAAAAAGTGCCCTGCATATCGGCACTGTAGTATACAGCACCGCCGCGGACGCTTCTTTGACAGCGCTGCGGCTGCTGTATACTACAGTGCAGCCGAAATGGAGCTGCCGCGCATGCGCAGGTCTCTAGGGTGTTTTTTTCTTTTTTTCGGGGTGGAGGAAACCCCCCCTGAAAAATCCTCCGTGCGCCCCTGTCAGGTAATATGTTGCAGGGGTACATTGGTTATGTGTTCCACTGTATAACCTGAATAGGCATTAAATATCTCTTGTACATTTTACAATGGTCTGAAGTAGTATCTTTATATTTCCTGTGATAGGTCATTTGTGTTTATTTTTAATTTGGGTTCATGACAGCTGAATTATCTCCAGGCACTTTCTACTTTGTAACACATGATCTGTGAGTTACTACTACAACTTGTTTACATTCACACACACTTTCTCTAGTGATACTGTTCTATCTTCTAGATGGGGACAGTGAGCTTTCACCATACTGCCTTTCATTTATTACACACTGTATATGTGTTCATTATATCTACATATAACTAAATATGAATGTCTGTAAATTGTCACCAGCTTGTAATAGGATACGGATTTTAGAATAAATAATTCAAACTTGTGGCTTTCTATATTTTGATCACCACCCAGGACTCTACCAGGCTGTTTGTATTGTCCGTAAGTGAAATATTGTATGTGATGTCTTTCACTTTCTATTAAGAAAAGGTTTTTTTTACTGACATACAGTATATCCGAGCATTTTTCCTTACACTTGGTTGTGCTGGTAAGTTAAAAATGTAGTAACATCTACAGACAGTTGGGGTTATAAAAATGCAAATAGAATTTTGTGAAGACATGCGCCTAACGGACAGGACAGAGGTTCCTCGCTAGATGTAGCCAGGAGGCTCCTCTAATTCCTCCCACAAACCTTCATGATAGAGGAAGAGATGTTTAAATGAGCACCAAGGAGTGTGGTAATGCAGAGCCCACAAAAACAATTCAGTTTTAAAGGTGGCAGAGTGGTAAGAGTAGCCTTTACTTTCATTGGGACACCATTGGACCAATCTCTAGCACATTATATAGAAAAATTAATTTATAGGTGTAAACCTCCCTGTATAATAAAAACATTGTAGGTAGGACTTCCACAGGATTTCTTATCATTTGGGGATATGCACACACCCTTCTGACCCTGCAGTCCTGAAAGCGGTCAAGCAAATCTACTGCATGGATTTGGATACATGGGCGCATTTGTACCAAACTAACCTTTAGTGCTTGTATAAGGACCAAGTAGAAAGGACATTCATCCTGAGTTTCATTTAAGACAAATCCACAGGCAATACTGTGTGCACTACTGTTAGGTGCACGCAGCTCTGTCTTCACAAGCATTACAGTGTGAAATGGGACAACTGTCCTTGCAGTGGGACCAAATCCTGACTTAGTGAAACAGTCACCCAAATTCGGAACTGCCCCACCAGGTTCAGGACAGTTGGCAGACTGTCATGCTCTCTCCTATCTGTTATCACTACCTGTGTCTGCTGGTGCCTTTAGTTGCTGCTTGCCTGGATCCTGGAATGTTGGGAGCCCTATTTCGAAAATAAAAAATCCTTAAAAATCCTGCGTTTGCTCCTGAGAGGGTGGTTTGGAATTTGATAACCTTAACAAAAGAGTTGAGTTTTCAGGGTACTCTTGAAGGTTTGGAGGCTAGGAGACTGTCTTGTATGAGGAGGCTATTCTGAAAAAAAATCCTGTAATGGGAGCAGGTTAGTTTGGGAGAGATTTTAAGAAGCTAAGCAAAGAGAGGTTTGTCGATTTTGTTTTTGATAGTGGCTTTGTATGTTCGTTAATGGCTATTTTATATTGGATTTGGTAAAGAACAGGAAACTAATATAGGGACTGACAGAGTGGAGCAGCATTAGAAGAATGTTTTGCGAGGAAAATGAGTCTTATTAGTTTACCAAGAAAAGTAATATAAATAGAAAGGAGACCTAGGACCAAACCTGCTGGTACTCCAACTAACAGAAGAAGCTAACCAGATCCAGAGAGACAAACACTGATGGAAGGGTTTGATAAGTAGGATGAGAAAAATTATATAGTCTGCTCTTAAATGAGCTTTATTACAATACAAGGAGGATACTTTTTTTTTTAATTGTATGTCTTTATGGAACATGCATGTTTCAACAAACGATCAATGCCTTATAATGCAATATCCAGAAAAACTATTTATTATATCCCCTGTTTATGCTGTAATATCTTTATTTTACATTTTTTGAAATGACAACTTGAAAAAATAATATCAATAAGCAAAACAAGATGTTCAACAATTTAACAATATTATAATAATAAAGAGATAAAAATAAAGAAATGAAAAAGGTTAGTGTGTCAATTTAACAATTTTTTAAAACTTAAATTAAAAGGGAAGGGTGGGGGAGGAGGAGACAAAAAAAAGAAGAGAGGAAGGGGCAATGATGAAAAGACAGGTGCCAGTCTAAAGGTGTGATTCAGTTTGATGTCCGGGTGCGCACATTAATGGCACTCATTTTTTTGCACACCTCTGTGGGTTGCGAGAAAAACTGAATGGAGATTTCTGCCATAACTTTGGCGTGAGGTGTCGCCCCCTAAGGGTTTACAAAAAGCCAGGCGGTACATCATACACACTAGGCCAGGGGTAGGCAACCTGCGGCTCTCCAGGTGTTGTAAAACTACAAGTCCCAGCATGCTTTGCCAATAGATAACCAGCAGATAGGAGACAAAGCATGCTGGGATTTGTAGTTTTACAACACCTGGAGAGCCGCAGGTTGCCTACCCCTGCACTAGGCTATTCTAGCAGGTCAGAATAAGTTCTTTATTATTTAAAGGGTCAACCTAGAACATGGTAATTATCAGCTTTGCGTTGAGGAGTGTGCAGGTGGTAAATGTAAAGTAGGGCTCTGAGACAAGGTTAACAATTATTGAAGAGGAATATTTCACATGTAATAAGTACACTATTATCACATTCAGTAAATATAGGGTCCACTCAGACGGTGTCATATGTAACCCGCATGGATGCACTGGATTTACTTTCTTACACAAAGATGTTTTAATCTTTCTTCATTCCACAGCTTATTATATTGAAACAGCAACAAAATATATGTATGAAATGCTCATTTATATGATAAAGCTTCATAAATCCCTAATCCTTCTACTATTTACAATACTGTGACCTGCAAGGATAGTCCAGCAGAATAGAGAGTGGGAGAAATGCAGACTCAATAGATGGCTGTTAAGAGAAGTTATTTACTTGTCGAATATAAATGTAATATATTTACATATAAGCAAAGACATATACAGTAGCTGCAGTATTGGCAACTATAGCAGAAATCTGTCTAGGCTTGGGGAGTTAAATGAGGATGAAAATAGTCAAAGTATTCATGCTAAAATGAGCCACAAATTGAGTGAGGAGGAGAGGTGACAGTAATACCACTTTCATACTGCCGCCCCGGCAATATCCCGGGTTGTTAACCCGGGATATTGCCGGGGCACAGGGCAGTAAAGATAACAAGAATCCAGGGTCGGGCAGGTTCATACTGCACCTGCCCGACCCGGGTTTTAGAAAAAAAAAGTGAAAAAAAAGATTAATACTAAAAAATACAAAACAAATGTGTACTTAACTTATATTTCAGCCAGCGGTGTCTCCGGTGCGTTGCCGGCTGTCAGGGGTACCTCTGGGTACTAAAATGACGTCATTTCTAGTCCATTAGAAATTACGTCATTTTAGTACCCAGAGGTCCCCCTGACAGCCGGCAACGCACCGGAAACACCGCTGGCTGAAAATAAGTTAAGTACACATTTCTTATGTATTTTTTATTAATTAAAATCTTTTTTTTTTACTTTTTTTTTACTTCACAATTTTTTTTTTTACAGTATGAATGGTGAGACCCGGGAATTACACGGGTTGCACCATTCATACTGCAGGCTAGCGGGGTCCAACACGGGAATTACCCCTCGCAAAATCCCGGGTCTAAGTCCCGGGATTTTAGACCCGGGATTTTGTGGTTGGACTATTCATACTGCACCAAAACCCGGGTTTTTGGTGCAGTATGAATGGGGTATAACTGGTAGATCGGACTTGGAGGGGGGGAGAAGAGAATGGAGATGTATAAGGCAGGGGATTAAACGGGAGCATTATAGGGGTCGGTGTGAAAGAGAGCGAGGAGTTGAGGATACCTCATAGGCAGTAGACATGTGCAATAGAGCAAACAGTTCATTGCTCTCACTTCTGTCTTTGTTTTAAATAGTGTGTGTGTGTGTGTGTGTGTGTATGTATGTGTGTGTGTGTGGTGTCATTTTCATTACTCATTGCTATTCTGTATAAAGGGTGCAGTCAGACTAACTGGCATAAGATTTATATCACTTTTTGTGTAAGTTCTCTTTCTTACTCAACTGCAAAAACTCTTTGTTAATTTACTTCCCCTCTTTGCTTCCTTCTCTAATTGCTGCTTTACCCAGTTACCATTATACAACCTTTTCTAGTTACTGTTCACAAGAAGGAGAACACTCTTTTACACTTACCTGTCCAACCCGCGCTTTATCCAACTATGCAAAAATGGTGTCAGCATCTATAATGCCAAAGGCTCCTTCACCAAACAATGTGTCACTAGGTAAAGTAAATGTGTCTGTCGGGCTAGAAATGTACCTGGTCAGTTCCTCATCCTTAGATGCTGTCACTTCTTCCAAATCACCACTATTTCTAGATGCAGCAACTACTGCGCGTGAGGTTGAATGAGGGGAAGGCTTCCTCACACTGCACTCTGCAACAAACACTTGGGGGGAGATTTTCATCAAACCTTCTAAAAATGAAAAGTGGAGGTGTTGCCCATATGAACCAATCAGATTCAACTATCATTTATCTAGTACATTTTAGAAAATGATAGCTAGAATCTGATTGTTTGCTATGAGCAACACCTCCACTTTTCCTTCTTAGAAGGTTTGATACTTCTACCTCTTAAAGTGAATAGAATACCCTGAAAGCTGTAATTCCGCTCTAAACCACTAGTCATGACAATAACAACCATTCACGTCACTCCCTTTCCTTCTGGTACTCACAGTCCAAATTACCTACCGCCCAGAGGCCCACTGATCTATTTTATCATTAGTCAAATAACCTACCAACATGTGTTTGGACTGTGGAAGAAAAAAAAGCATGTGAAAGAAAACCACACAAACACAGGGAGAACATACAAGTTACACACAGATAGTACCTGGTCAGAGTCTCACTAATTCTAACATTGTGCCATCCAACCAAAACCCATTACCAGGACTTTCCACGCAAAAAATAATTTGGGGAAGGTCTTTCAACTCCTATTTATTTTTGTTTTGTGGGTGGGGCTCGGTGGGGCTCCCTCCCTCTTTCCACTCTCTCCCTTTTTCTGTCATCTTTTGTCTTGTCCTTTTTTCTCTCATTCGCAGTTTGTTTCTTTTTCTTCCTTATACTCTCTGTTTTTTCTCATTTTCACTCCTCCTTTTCTCTTTCTTTCCATTTTTCTCTATTTTTCTGTCTCCTTTCTTTTTCTCCCTAAATTTTATGCCTATCCACTGCACCAGTTAGTCTGACTGCACCTTTTATTTACGACAAAACATGATACCTTATAATGTGGAGCGGAACTAATAAGGGAAAATTCATGGCAGAACAAAAATGATTGGGTAAATCCAAATTCCACCAGCATTCCATGCTCAAATGCGGAGTATGGTAAATGTTTTTTCACTCTTCTCTAGCCAAGATAAATAAAAAAGTGGCCTCTTCAGAATGGATATTATTCACTGAAGTTCTAGACTGGAAAGATCAAAACAACTCCATGTACATCATTTAATAGACATTAATAAGAATTATGTTCTCACAGTTACTCAGTTTTTAGACAATTCAGACACCCACTTGGTACTGGCTGTTTTACATCTGAATTAGTATTAGCTTTCAACATGGAAATAATCACTATTTTCTTATTTAGGATACTTTAAATATATTAATTATATAGAATAAAAAAAACAAATGTATCAAATTCCTTCTATATATTTATGTCAGTGTTTTCTGAAATAAACATCTGAAAGACTTGTACATTTCTTATGCAATTATTATAGCAGATAGAATGTGTTAAAGAGAAACTACAAAATTCATTTATGAAGCTGTCAGAACTGTTAACTTGGGCTAGCCATAATTACTCTTTTCTTAATGCAAATCATTATTTTGTAAGTAACTGGCAGTGAACAAAATAAATGTAATATCAGGATATCCTAATAGCATAAGGGCTTCACTTAAAGAGGATGGTCAGACTGAATAGTGATAGTGACAAGTACAGAAAGAAATATTTTGCACCAGTCATTGTATTGTAAAAGATATACCCGTTGAGATTACAATGATTCTAATGACTAGGTTTTTTTGTGTATTCTAAAATATACAGCAGTTGATATACTGTTGCAATCAATGTATTGTCAGGCTATTTGAGCACTTACATGGGTAGGCACAAACACACAAACAGTGGGTTTTGGTAGTACAGAAGGTTCTAAAAATGGGTAGGGGTGTGAAGATATGTACAGTTATATAACTGGGAAAAAACCTGACGCAACTCTACTTCAATCATATTGCGAGTCACTATGGGGCCTATTTATGAAGCAATTTAATGGCCCAAAATGACACTTACCGTGAATCCATCACAATTTGAAGGATACTTGAAATTTATGAATGTTGCATCGCACCATCGTGGATATCTGCTGCTTTGCATTTCCTTCTGATTTCCATAAAAGAGTATGGGGACTGCTCAACGCAATTCAACAAGATCCGAAAAAGAGAATAGTCAGTTGTCGGTCAGTGCAGTATTTGTGCGCATGCCCGATATTTCCAGTCGGTGCAGTAGGTGTTCAGGGTAAGATGATGTCATGGGAAGTTTTTTCACAGTGATCAGTCAGTGTAAAGGTAAGTGATAAACTTCACAGGGACAGCAGTTTATTGTAACTGCTGTCCCTGCTAAAGTTTTTTGATAAATATGAAAGATAGTTCAATCCTTATCAATGCAATAAGGATTGAAAACTATCTCTCATATTATGCGGAGCTACATAAATATGCCTCTAAGTAGGATGTAAAAGTGTGCACAGAACAAAAGAAAGATGATGATTAAAATAGTCAGAGACCAGGGGTTAGATTTACTAAGCTACGGGTTTAAAAAGTGGGGATGTTGCCTATAGCAACCAATCAGATTCTAGCTGTCATTTATTTAGTACCTTCTACAAAATGACATCTAGAATCTGATTGGTTGCTATAGGCAACATCCCCACTTTTTCAAATCCACAGCTTAGTAAATCTAGCCCCAGGTCACTGATAGATCACAGTTCGTATTACAAGTAAGGCCGGGTACGCCCTACAGATTTTTCAGCCAATCATTGGGCCAATCACACGGTAAACGACCGTTCAGCACGATATCACATTAGTGTGTATGCTCCAATGATGGACGATTATCGTTCAAATTCTGCAGTGTGCATGCACTCATGACCTGCAGTGACCATAAATCTCTATGGAGTGTGCAGTGTCACGATAATTTCAGCCGATAGTTATGACAGACAGAGCACAGATCTGAAGGTAAATCTTGTAAAACGTGTTTAGTGTGTACACATGAATTGGCATGCTGATCAGGACTTTTTTTTTTTTTCAGTCATTGGTAAAATCCAATAGATTGTAAGCTTGCGAGCAGGGCCTTCTCACCTCTTTGTCTGTTTTACCCAGTTTGTTTATTAGTTTACTATGTTTGTCCCCAATTGTAAAGCGCTACGGAATATGTTGGCGCTATATAAATAAATGATGATGAAAATCGTTAACGATATCGCATCGGGAGAAATTTTCTTTAGTGTGTACCCAGCCTAACAGTAACAATCCAGGGAGAATGAGAGTCATAAGGGCTGTAGGATCCTTTATTCAAGGCTATAGACAAGTGGCACATGTAGATGCTTACTGACTGTCTTTTTTCTGTTCAAGTACTTTGATTGGTCTAAATTCTCTGGGGATGTAAATTATTCAGCAAAGTTTGGGTGAATCTGGACAGATTGATTTACCCATCTCTACAAATAAGTACATGAAATACCAATCAATTTAAAAAAAATAAAATAGGTAGTGCTGTGGGAGAGATGAAAGTCCAATGATAACCTGACCGGAAGTGCTTTGTGAAATATTGCCAAAGCAAACTCTATGAAAGATACTGGATTCATTTCTACATGTGAGCCAGGTACCTCAAGGTTCCAAGCAATTTCCAGCTGTGGCCAATGGCATCAGGTGAAGACAAAGTGGTGACGAGTTTCAGTTGCCTTAGGCTTTCCAGCGACAGCCTCCTGTGTGGGACATACATTAATGGATAGACAATTGCTGTGGCTGGACTCTGCTTATTAAATTGCCATATATGTGTGACGCCTTCATAGCTACCGAACATAACAGTTCTTTTAGCAAAATGCTACACAAAAAAATCAGCTTTAGAATTTGGACTACTGTAATTTAATACACACATGATGCTAATATATTTAGAAACTCATGCAAATAATATTTGTTATCATGGCTTATAATTCATGAGTTCTGATGTCATCACTTCAGTGTTCATTAGAAAAACCTGTGTAATATAAGATATAATGCACCCCCACTTGGATTTCTGTGACCTATATAACAGCATTTGGCCTACACGCTTGGGCTTTTATATGGTCACAGAGTTATCTAGCGACTTCTAATATCCATATAACTTACAGATTACTAAATATGAATGGCACAGGAGACTGGCAAGAAGTCAAGGATAACAAGATGATGATCAGATTTGGCAGGAGAGACCAGACTGGAACTGGAGTGCTGACTGCATTGTCTGGGCAGAATTAACTGAGAACACTGCAGACTGCTAGAAACCAGGTTGCCGTCTGAGGAATCAACGTTGCACTGCTAATGGGTGAGAGGTCCAGGAAGTCCTTTTATATGAACTGCTTTTCCCGTGATTGGAGACAGTGATCAGTTGAGCTGAAGCAGCACGCTGACTGGCTGAGAGGGAGCATGTGACAGAATGCAAAATGTCAGCGCCTATACACTGGTTTTGGAGGGATCTCTGGAGTGGAGACAGACTGTGCAGCATCTGAGACCAGCCTGCAGACCGGAGGGAAAACCGAGAAAGACACCGAAGGGGCAAGTAACAGGACTTGAGAGTCCTGTGCGTGACACCGACGACTGGAAAAAGGCAGCATTTTGGTCCCCCTATGATCACTGAATGTGTTTTAGTGAACTTGGAAGGAGTGTTTTGTCTAGGAGAGCCTTGCGTTATCAACTTAGCTTGCTTCGAAGGTCTGGGGACTAAGAAGTGGCAGGACCAGAGACCATCGTAGTAACTGAAGAACCCGGAAGGAGCTATGCTCCTTGGAGTCCCTCAGTCAGCTTTGGTTGCTGTGGATTCCAGGTTGTGCCCCGGGATCTGACACCAAACCTTCTGGAGCTGAATTTGGCTTGGACATAACACTAGAACATGGAATAAGAATGGGCGGGAGATTTATAGATTAGATTTCCAAGGTCAAATTCAGTGTCCACAGGGCCAAGAGGAGGCTTAATCCCCTGGCTACATGTTGACTAGAGGCTGACCCCCTCTCCACCACCACTATGGCAAAAGTAAAGTGTCCAGGTGAACCATCATGTGCAGATAAGGATAACAGGACAAGAATGCAGAGGCACACTTTAGTCCTACTAATCACAATTACACACAATTGTGTATTAGACTCAGATCAAATTCTGAATACCCATCTAATGCAACAAGGTGATCTCACTCACTTGGATATCTACACTAACAATTAATTTCTATAGCATGGTTACATAACTCTCTTTTGCATCTGCTTACAGGGTGTAATTAATGCTGGCGGGACCTAGCCGAAAGCTACACATTAAAAACACCTATGAATGAATGGGTGGGGTCCTGGGCCAAAGTGAAGGCAGTCACAACCGTCAAAGTGCTGAACTTTAGTCTGCACATCCAGATTTGTCTAATGCTTGAAGAAGTGCAACACTGTGACTAATTTTCCATAATACAGGACAAGAATGCAGGAGATCACCTTCATGTCCTGTATCATATAAAGTAAGTCACAGCTAACCTTTTCACACATTTGACAAAGTTGGGTGTGTGGACTAAATCCCCATTTTACTGTTTAGCCCTGTGAGATAATGATATTAGTCTGGATTGGTTAGAAGTGCTGATTTACCCACCCCAAGAACTGTGAGTAATAGAGAAGAAGGGCTAATAGTCAACTGATACAAATCTTATAAGAGTATTTTCAGTTAATAAATATCATTCATATTAAGACCATGATTGTTCCTGTGGGATCCCTGTCCCTGCGGAGTTCCTGTCACCAACAAATTAATCTATCCCCAGGCTGTCCTGTGTTGAGCCCAGCAGTCAGTGTTCTACCAGCTACCCTGATCACAGTATGCAGCCAGGAAGGTTACAGCCAAAGCAGCCAGCAAAGAAGTGCTGCAGTAGCTGCACATTACCCAGTAAGCAGTAATGGAAGAAGCCTGGTGGTGGCAGTAACTAACATCCTATAATTGGGGATAGGCACATTTGTAGCTGCCTGGCTTGGGCCAAGTGGCATCATTAGGAGTAGTTGGACAGGACTACCCATTGAAAACCAGCAATATTCCATGAAGCATGGTGGAGCAGAGAGGTCTAGAACTAGTAAGCCCAACTCATCACATGATTGCATTATCTCATATATAAAGGATAGAATTAAGACTTATGTAAAATGTCAGCTTAGTATTTTTTATGTTTACTATTCTTTAGTTTGACCCACGAGGATTGCCTTGTGCAAATAACTTAGAAGGAGAGGTTAGGAGACTCAACTCTTTAAAACAAGAGGGCCCCTAGCTCACCAGACGGGTGAGGGAGGACCTTTTTTAGGACTTCATCTCTCTAGTCCCCACTAACAGGAAAATTAATAGTGGGCCAAGAGCAAATGCCCTTGTTGCCCATTTATTAAAATGTCAGTGACTGCAAGCCCAGTCATAAACCCTCCTCAGTACTCTCCGAGCCTGCTGCTGTTCTTCTTTTGTGACTCCAGACAACACATTGCTTGTCAGACGTACCGTAGCAACTATGTGTAATGGCTCCCGCTGTACACAAGATAAATTCCTAGAACAGGATGTGAAAGAGGTCTTCACCTATAGCAAGTTACCTTTCCCATAGAAAGCATTGTTCTTACAGGTATTTGAATGCCCCCCAGGACTTGAGCTCATAGTAGTATGAATTTATCCTGAAGTGCCAGGAAGTGAAGGGGTATAGAGGCTGGAAGTAACAGGTGGACTTGCAATGAACATCTGATGGTACATGGGAGAATAACCAATGCAAATGTTTAAACCATGCAGCGACCAAGATCTAGCCTAAGGTAACCACAGACAGTGGGCAAGGAGGTCCAGTAACAATGGCAAAGTTCAAGATGGGCAGCAGACAGGGAACTCCAGGCACATAGCAAAGCTCAGGCAACAGGTAATTAGTAGTAAAAAAACAGCAAAATAGTACACTTTATGAACACTATAACTGCCAGATGGGCTACACCAGACATGTGCCCCTGTGCAGGGATAGAATAAGAGGTTCAAATCCCTTGCAACCAGCTGGGACTGATGAATCAGAGCCCTACATCCAGTTTATTTTGGAAATTATTCCTAGCACATATCCCACAAGATAGGATACATTCTTTAATGTCATGATAAACTATTGTCCCTCTCAGTGTGGTGGACATTAGTGAATGTTTTTTTAAAATATCAGGGTGATCTGAAGTTTTACTAAAATGAAGTTCAGACAGCAACACTTTCCTAAGAGCTTCAGGTACACATAATAATTGAACAGGAGATTCAGGAGGGCCTTGATCTTTTATCCACAATAATTGAGGATTGAGATCCTGTTGAGAAATGCTAAAATTGATGAACCGGGAATTATGGGTAATCTCTAAGGTATTTGATTGTGCCCTGCAATAAAACTTCTGGATAAAGCGTCAGCCTTGATGTTCTTAGAACCAGGTCTGTATTTGAAATGGGTGAAAAGCAATGCCCAACAGGCCTGTCTTGAATTCAGTATTTAACTGACTCAATATATAATAGGTTTTTGTAATAGTATTATTTGCTTCTTCTAACCAATGCCTCCATTCCTCAATGACAAGTAGTTTCCAGTTACCAATGTCATAATTGGATTCAGCAGTTGTAAATTTGTGGGAAAGAAGGACACAGGGATTTATTATTTTATCCACTGGGTCCACTTGAGTGAAGATAGCCCCTGCTCCGACACTGGAAGTGTGGACTTCAATAATAAAGGGTAAATCAGGTTCGGGATGGCAGAACACTGGAGCAGCGGTGATATTTCAGGGCAGTAAGGACTTTCAAGGAGGTGGAGGAGTCGAAAGAGCTGTGTAAACTCCCTTTTTAATCAAGGCAATGATGGGTGCAACCAAGACCGAAAATACACAAATAAATCTCCTATAGTAACTGGCAAAACCTAAAAACATTTGGATAGCTTTAAGGTTGGTGGGTTGAACCTGGAGAAACCTTCAGGGGAGATGATATATCGTAGAAATCAAACTTTGACTTTAAATTAGCATTTTTCCAGCCTTGCAAATAACCAATGCTCTTGGTGCTTCTGAATAAATTTGTCTAACAGCTCGTAATACTATCCTATATTTTCTTACATAGAGGACTAGTGTATAATCTGAGATAAAAGAAGCTGTAACTCCCCTTGTGCATTAAATCTGCCACGGTAGGTGCCCATGCAATGGGATCCCATTCTATATATATTATCTATACCTGATCACTTTCAAAATGGTCATACTTCTTTAATATCTTCTTCATAACACTTTTGAGTTAAAAGTTTCACATAGCAATCTCCTTGCCCCAAGTGTTTTAATAATGTATATGAGACATGCTTCTCGTATTTATCAATAAATACCAATTTTCTATCTCCAAAACTAATTTAAATACATAGCATGTGCCGAACTTTGGGATACTGAGTTTGAATAGGGAAAGTGTGGGCCCTCTTAAAGGCCTGAGCTACCACCTACAATGCACCTTTCCTAATCCACCACTGTATGTGTCAGCGATGACAGCAATAATATGAAAGTACTGTCAAACAGTAAGTACCAATGACATCACTAGGTTAGAAGTATCTCATTAAGGCACATATAGGATAGTTTATATTAGTACATACCTTCTAATCAGTGTGGTCACTAGCATTAAAATTAAAGAGAACATATTACAAAACTATGAAATATGTTCTTATTTCCTTGTTAAAAGTAAAGATAGCAGTGCCATCGCCTGCTAGTCTGGAAGGTGGTTTTTCCACTGAGGCTTTGGAAATGACAGGTGTTTGTTCGGTCATGGTATGCAATGTTTACAACAGGCAAATACTGTATCACTATTTGGTTCATAGCATTTCCTTATTATGTTTCAAAGCCTCTTAAATGTTACCAAAGACTTAGAGAAGAGAGAAGTAACCATTTCCTCTAAAAGAAATAAAGGGTTATTTGCACTTTTTATATCTAATTGAAATGAATTAATTTATGATGTTCACCTTGCACTATTTCCCTAATTAGTTTTATGAATGAGCCAGGGCAGAGTATACAGTCTTTAGCCATCCCTCATTGTTATACTATTCCGTAGCTACCCCCGATGGAAATTTAAAGTTCCAGCCTACCTGAGCAGTTCAGTTTGTGTGGCAGGAGGGGTGAAGTGTGGAATAAAATGGTTGTGATGTGGAGTTACAATGACCGGACATCATTTTTAGAGTTGGATGTACAATTTCTTTATGCAAGATTTGCATTTCCGTAATGTATACCAAAATTGTGTATGCATACATCCATCTATATATTTTTGTGACTTGCATCTCCTTATGCCTGGAGAGATGGAACAGGACAGGCAGGTAAGGCAAGTATAGGCTGAGTACACTAAGGGTGTGATAAAAGAATTACAATACAACTGGACGTGGTCACATCTGTAGCTATGCTTTTTAGGAAACGTGTCTCTTGCATGCGCTGGTGCAATGATATGCAGTGATGATGATAGCTATCTGCAGTGTGAAGCCTGTTGGTGCTATTTTTCGACTTGTGCAAGTAAAGCATAGAGACACTTGCAATCCATCGCCCCTCTCTGTGTACTCTGAACTGTCAACGTCTTGCTGACTTGCAGTTTATTGTCATTTGTTGTTCATATGCGCTTGGTCAACATATATTATTGTATGATGCACGTATTTATGTTACTTGTTAAAAGTTAGACAAGTTATTCTTAAATGTCACCAGGCAGAGTGTTTAATTGGGGATAAGAGAGAGCAAGATGTCTTGGTTAAACAATTAGCACATGCAGATATAATAATATCAAACTTTTCATGTTTAGCCAACAAGGTCATTGTCAGGGGCGGGTTGGGAACTTAAAGTGGCCCTGAAAAAAATTCTGACAGTGGCTTCATGTAGGCTGGACCAAATAAATGGTAGGTGGGGCCCATTACAAAATTAGGCATGGTTAGCAAACCATTATCCCTAGTCACACTCTGGAGAATTTCCCTTCTTGGGTGCCAGACAGATGGAAGAAGAGGGAAATCTGCAGCTTGGAGCTTCTTCTGTGGGGAGGAGATGCTCCTTTGGTGCAGGAGTTTGGAGAATGTGGAAGCCAGGGAGTGGCTGGTGTAATGAGGATTGGGGCTGGAGAGATGTTTCTATGCAGTGCTCCTCAGGAGCTCTTACGCAGAGTCGAGCAGGGGTCTCTCTCAGCACTCATTCGGCATCTCAGAGCTGCCTCTCTTTCTAACAGCTCTGAGCACATCTCTCTCTCAGTTTTTCTGTCTCTCAGCCTGTTTTTCTCATAGGGGTCTCCCTCTCTCTCGGCCTTTGCTCTCAGTCTCTCAGCATATCTTTCTCACAGCTGTCTCTCTAAGCTCTCAACCTGTCTCTCTTAGCCTGTTTCTCTCTCAGCCTGTCTCCCTCTAAGCTCTCAATCTGTCTCTCATAGCTGCTTCTCTCATCATATCTCTATCAACTTTTTTTACTCCAGCTGTCTCTCTCTCTAAGCTCTCAGCCTGTCTTTTACCTCAGCCATCCTCTCTCATAGCTGCCTATCTCAGCTATATCTCTTTTACCCATACTTGCCAACTCTCCCGGAATGTCCGGGAGATTCCCGCATTTCGCGAGAGTCTCACGGAGTCCAGCGAGAGTGTGGCAATCCCTCGCATCTGGCAGAATTCTGCCCACTTCCTACTGAAGTGGGCAGAATTAGGTCCCAAATGCTGCGATTAACCGGGAATCACGGCATTTGGCCCCACCCCCTGCTGTCAAATGACGCGTTTGCGTCATTAGGTCACAGGGCCAAAATGACGCAAATTATGGAGCCCCGCCCCCATCACGCACACCGCTCCCGGAAGCCAACTTCAGCAAGTTGGCAAGTATGCTTTTACCTCTCAGTTTCTCCTCTAATGGTTGCCTCTTTCTCTCAGCCTGTCTCCTACAGCTGTCTCTTTCAAAGTGCTCAACCGGTCTCTCTCTCAGCCTGTTTCTCTTTTACCTCTCAGCCTGCCTCTCATAGCTCTCTCTAAGCTCTCAACCTGTCTCTCTTTTACCTGTCTCTCGCACAGCTGTCCTCTTTTACCTCTCAACCGGTGTCTCTCATAGCTGCCTCTCTCAGCTCTCTTTTGCCTCTCAGCCTGTCTCTAATAGCTGCCTCTCTCTCTCAGCTTGTCTCTCCCTTAGCTTCTCTTACACATGACAGCCTGTCTTTCTCATGGCTGTCTCTGCCTACGCTCTCAATCTATATCGGCAGGGGCTGGCCAGGCATAACTGGTCAAACCCAGAGAAATGGATCAAGCAGTCAGCCTTCTTCAGACACATAACCACTAAATAAAGGCTGCAGGCTCTGCAATTCATTACAAGACTTGCAGGTCTGCCGAGCATGCTACACCTCACGATGTGCACACAGCCTTTCACTGTCTCACTGCCTCCCGACAGCCATCAGCCTGCAGGGAAAAGTCCGGTTAAGGTCTATGGCCAATCCGCCTCTGGTCATTGTACATTAGTACGCTGGATTAGACTCCTATGCACCTTCTACACAGGGAGCCAACACTCCCTAACAACCATGGGGAGGGGCAACCATGGGGTTAAGTCTTATCATTATCCTACCTACCACAATATGGCTGCCACCCCTAATCCACCCACCACTAGCTCCACCGCTGTGAGAATATTGATGGGTATATAACCTATGTTTGGGAGCTTGGTACTGTGATTCGGTCACATGTGTATGCTGTACCTATATTTGTCTGGTGATTTCATATCTGCACGTCTGTATTGCCATCTATGGAATAAATTGAGTTTTGGTTCCAAAATCTGCCTAGGTGATTTCAAAGAACCCACTAGGACGCACAGTCCTCACAAGTCATCTGCTTCTGATTGGCTGATTGCGTCTTCACACTTCCAGCTGATAATACTTAATTATTTGTGTTGCAGCTATATTATTACAGGGGATACCTGGCAGCCATGCCAGGTAGTTTCAAATATATTTAAAGGGACTCCAGTGATCATTATGCTGGGTCTGTGGTATACAAGGCTGGAATACCCTTTAAACCAGTTTCCAGTGAGGTAATTTATAAATTGCCAAGAAATTCTGTTGAAAACCGTCTCCACCTCTAAGGAAATGACGACAGAGGGGATTTTTTTTTTCAGTTGTTTGACTCAAATTTGCAGCTCTTCCTAGTTTAGTGCCTGATGTCCTGAAAGCTGAGACTGTTTTTGACATGTGTCCCACTGAATATATGCATGCTTTATTAATGTGTGTCTTTTCCTACATACATTAGGAGCACAAATGTGTCCACTTCTATATGAGCTCCAATATATTTAATACATGCACTCACAAACTGAGCTCAACTAGATAAAATACATTTCAGTGTGCTACACTTTGTCCTGCGTTAAAGTGGGATTGGGCAGTATTATTTTAATACGGTGAATCATGATTCCTATGCCACTTGTGTTTATAATGTGCCATTTACAAAGTTAACTAGATGGGCAACTTGAATTTGCACCAATGTACCTCAAAAGTCCCCTCTTCGTTAATGCGGAAACATCTTTAAGAGGTTGGACTCTAAGCATCTTAATTCTTTTGTAACACCCCTTAGTTAAAGGTTTCTGTTTTTGCTCGGAATGTCACCACCATGTGTTTCTCTCCCCAAGATCTATACTTTAGACTCTGTGATATCAATATACAATATAATACCTGTACTAAACATGAGGTTATTGGTGCACATTTTGGTCAAATTGTGAATGCTCATCTACCTCGACAAGGTGACATCATTCAGAAGGGTACAAACCTCTCTCTCTTGCATCTGCGTACAGTGTATAGTTAATGCTGGTAGTGCTTAGCTGAAAAAAAACACGTATGGGTGGGGAGCTGGGCCAAATAAAGGCAGATACAGCCCTCAACGTGCTATACAGAAAAAATAAAGGAGTTATCAGGTCCGTACACCGAAAAGGATCAAATGTATTTAAAGGTGCACATATTCTTGTCCTGTAAATCCCCCTTTTTATTTTTTGTGATTAGCTCTTTGAGACAAAGATATTAGTCTGGATTGGTTAAAGGTGCAGATTTACCCACCCCCCCATCTTGTGTGTAACAGTGTATAAAAGAGGGCTAATGGCGCTACATTCATGTAGTATGTGTATGCACTTAGAAAAACAACTCTTATAAGAGCTATTTTAGCCAATATATATCATTACTATGAAGATCCTGACTGTTCCTGTGAGAAGTTTGCCACTGCTGGATTCCTGTCACCAACACATAAATCCTTCCCTAGGCTGTCCTATGCGGAGCCCAGCATTCCTAAGTTAGCATTCTACCAGCTCCCCAACAGTCCTGATCCACAGTGAGTGGCCAGGAATGTTTCAGCACCAGTAGGAGTAGTCTGAAAGGACTACCTGCTGGAAACCAGCAGAATCCCACAAAGCACGGTAGAGCGGAGTGGCATAGAAGCCCATGGCATGACAGGATTGCATTATCTCATATATAAACGTTACAATTAAGACTGTTACGTTCCAGCATAGTGAGGTCTTAGGATTGCCTTGATCAGATAATTTGAGAGGAGAGGTTAGGAGACTCATCGCTTTAATTCTGGGACACCAGAACACATGTTGGACCCTCACCTCTCTGTTCCCCATCATCAGGTCTGTTAATGGGCCATGGGTAAATGCGTTTTTTACTCACTTATTAAAATGTCATAACTGCAACCAACGTGGTAAATTATGTAAATCCACTGCTGTTATTTCTTCTATTTTCACTCCACACAACCCATTGGTTGTCACAAGTACAGTAACATATATGCTATATTTTTCTGCATAGAGCATTAGGGTAGAAGCTGGGGTAAAATAAGCTGTATCTCCTCTTGTGCATTAAATTTATTATGGTACATACATATTCCACACACTGTATTCATACCTGACCACTTCCAAAATGGTCATATTCCTTTAATATCCTCTTAAGTTAAAAGTTTCAATAGCAAGCCTCTTGCCCCAAATGTTCTAATAGTGTATATGTGTCAGGCCTCATACTTCACGTATTTAAGAATAATTCTCTATCCCCAAAACTAATTTCAATATACAACAACCATCGAATTTGCAGCTCATGGGCCATTCTGGGAATCCTGGGAGTCTATTTATGAAAGAGAGAAACGCTCTAAATCCAGCGAAACCAGGATTTTTTGTCAGATAGGGCTTGCCCCTATTTATTAAGGCTAACTCCGGCGGTAGGCTCTCTCCCCTGCAAAGCATGGGGAAGCCTATATAACAAGGACAGCACGGTATGAGTACCCCAAGATGGCGATAGCAGAACCAGTGCACAAGAAAAAAAATGCTTTATTAGTTGAATAAAACATTATTTCCTAATATTAAAATAAATCTCATTATTTATTTTTCACTTATTTTAATTTCAAAAGTGGACCTGGAAGATCAAGTCGGACATCAAGTTTCATTGCGCATGTGTGATCTGGCAATGTGCATGCGCAGTCTGTCACTGGCGAAGCGGATTAGAGTACTCTTACTGATACCAGCCAGTACTGCCAGGAAACTGAGCTCAGCTGCTCCACTCCAAATTTTGTTGATAAATTGGGGTGAATTCAGACTGTCAATCTCTGTGGTAAACAGCAATAGGTAATCTAGGTCATCATTCCCGGATAATAAATAGTCCCGAGACTGAATAGGGAAGGACTGGGGCCCCTTACAGGCTACCACCTCAACCAGAGGAAAAACTAGCCCGCACTCGGTATATCCCATATTCTATATGGTACCAGGTGCTTGGCAATAAGCCTGCGCTCGGTATATCCCATATTGTATATGGTACTAGCTGCGTGACAATATAAATGCCCATATATGTATACAAAACAAAAAGACAGTTGTCAGCACTTATCCTTTACACTGCATATCTGTGTGTATCTAGCAAAAGGAAAATATGATGTATTAGTTCATATTTTGATCAAAACATTTAAGCCTGCATCCCAACATCAAGGGCACCTCATTATATGCAAGTCCTACACTGATCTATATGCTTTAAACGCCATTAAAATGCAGTTAAAAATCAGATGCACTCACTTCCCAGGTATAGGGGTTTACATCTAGCAAGGGCTGGCTTGTGAGCCACACCCAAATGTGCCTTAAATAGGCTCGATGGACAGCTGCTATGACGATAAGGCAATATTTTGAAACAAAACCAGAGAAAAAACAAGCGTGCGCTCGGTATATCCCATATTGTATGTGGTACCAGCTGTGTGGCAATATAAATGCCCATATATGTATACAAAACAAAAAGACAGTTGTCAGCGCGTATCCTTTTCACTGCATATCTGTGTGTATCTAGCAAAAGTAAAACATGAGGTTTACGCCTGCATCCCACCTTAACTACCCCTTTTCTAATCCACTGCTGTGTATGTTGGTTATTATAGCAAAAACAAGGAGGTGCTGACATTCAGCTTACTAATTACTGATAGCCTTCCAATCATTACCTGTTAGAGGTACCTGAAATATCACAAAACTAATAAAAATGCTCTTATTTCCTTGTCAAAAATAAAAACAGCCGCACCATCTCCTATTACTCTGGAAGGTGGTTTTTCCACTGAAGCTTGGAAGCGACAGGTGTTTGTTCATGGTATTCAATGTTTACAATAGGTAAATACTGTATCACTATTTGGTTCATAGTATTTCCTTATCATGTTTCAAAGCCTTTTAAACTGTACCAAAGACGTAGAAAAGAGAGAAGTAACCAGGAAATCATAACAATTTCATCTAAAGGATGTAAGGGGCTATTTACACCTTTATTTATAAGAAAAGTAATTTTATATTTTTTATATTTAATTGAAATCAGACTGAATTAATTTATGATGTTCACCTGGAAGTGCTTCCCTAATTTTATGAATAAGCAATGGCATTTTATGCAGTCTTTAGCCATCCCTCATTGTTATACTCTTCCCCAGCTACTCCCGACAGAAACCTTTATTTCCAGCCTTCCTGAGCAATTCAGTGTGTGTGGAAGGAGGGGTACAACTTGTGATGTGATGTTACAATGACTGGATATGGTTTATGATTTTTTGCATACGTTCCCTTGACCTGCTATGTGCCTAATTATTTGCATTTCTATAATGCATGTAAATATGCATTTCTTTTCCATGTGCCTTTTCCTATGTATCTACAGAGCACCTATGAATCCACTTCTGAATAAGCCCCAATATTTAACACATGTAATAGGAAACTAAGCACAACTAGATAAACTGTGTTTCAGTGTGCTACGCTTTGTCCTGTGTTCTGGGCACATGCATTTATTGGAGATCATTTGCAGGAGTCATTAGATGTGCATTTTAATATTGCACCAGGGCACCTCAGTAGTCCACATGACAAACATCTACGTAATGCCCCCACTCTTTCGAAACAGAAAACTCATTAGGAAGTTATAAACGTAACATCAAAGTCCAACTTCCTAACCAGGGGCGGATTGGGCTGGGAGCTCATATGTCCCCAGGCAGTCCCATATTTGTCTACTTTGGACTGGGTCACTGGGCTATCTGCATTTTTTCCCTTTAAAATGTACTCAATAGGCTACTGATCTGAGTCACACCACCAGGCTAAAATGTGCCAGCCCTGTGCATAACACTTTCATACCACCCCTTAAGGGATTGTTTGTGTTCAGAATGCACATAACCTGTTTGCATATTGCAAATGTCCTGTGTATCTATGTGTAAAAAGGTCCTCCAAATCCTCAGCTATACCCAGACAGCTTGGTTTCCACTATAGCATGGAGACCACGAATTTGGGCTTACCCCACTACTTTGAAAAACAGTCCCAGGCTGGTCAGAGCAGCCCAGGGGGTAAATTTATCAAGTTGTGGGTTTGAAAAAGTGGAGATGTTGCCTATAGCAACCAATCAGATTCTAGCTGTCATTCTGTAGAATGTACTAAATACATAACTAAAATCTGATCGGTTGCTATAGGCAACATCTCCACTTTTTCAAACCCACAGCTTGATAAATTTACCTCCAGAACTGGTGAGCCGTGGTGCAAAAAACTACATGGTCATCAGCTTTGTGCTCAAAAATGAATTGACTATTCCCACCCCCCTAGGCTGTGGGGGCCGGGCTAATTAAAATTATTGGATTTAGAACTTTGCTCAGTGGTTCTATTATAATGGACAAGGGTCCAGAAGGCCATTATAAACTTTAATTGAATATATTTCCCAAACCCCGTGTTTATTACTTTATTCAATCTAAAAAAAGTATTTTCTTCTTTCTTGATTTTTTTGCAGTCAGATGGGACACCCCTCTCCCCAAAAAATCCTCCTAAAAAAGACTTTAGATGCAAAATGACTCCATGTTTCACAGCCAGCCAACCACAAGTGACCAGCATGAGAAAACCTCTGTGTAAGAAAATCTTTGCAAACCTGGGTGTCTCGGTGGAAATTTGTGCACATTTGGGGTAATGAAGGTTCACAGCATGTAAAAAGTTATATTTGCTCTGAGAAGTGACCATCTGTAAATGACCTCCACTATCTAATGAGTCACAACTCCCTCTAGCATTTTTGTTAACCGTCTATTTAACTAGTTCTGTTGTGTTTTCAATGAGGTTTTATTAGTCGTCCACATGGAACTGCACCACATGTAAAACCTATATGACAATTATAATCATTGTAAAAAATGTCACGGTGATGATCTCAGAAATCACATGGCTGAGGGGGGGAAATAACAATATAACAACTGATTTATAATCAAAGTTTCAAGTGTCAGTAAAAAAATAAAGTTACAGATTACAGGGAGAGGCAGCACCTGCACAAAGGTGGCATCTTTCTATAACAGAATAGTAATAGTAATGTATTATATAGTGGTTGTGTTCAGCTCAAAGGAACATATCAAAATATGAAGTATTTTTAATCCATAAGTGGACAATTTAACTAATACGTAATTCACCAAGTTCCATGCAATGAACCAGGCTTAATTACAGTAATAGACAGTTGACACATGTCCCTGAATGTGATCACACTGTGCAGCTGGCATCATAGTATTCCGCTCTCATGTGTTTGTGAGGAGGATTCTCTATTACACATTGTGATTCCACTACTAACCTAAGGCGCTGACTGACCCCTCAACCGTTTAGGGTTGAGTTTCCCTTTATAAAACGGTCCACCTTCCATTACCTCACACACCTACTGCTATTACTCAGCCGCAGGAGGAACATCTCCCACACTGCTCCATCCGTCATCACTCTCTCCCACACCCTTCCCTGTCACCCGAGTTAGCTCCTCCCACTCCCCGCCCATCCCACACACCCTCACTGTCACTCTGAGCTAGCTCCTCCCACTCCCCCGCCCATCTCACACACCCTCACTGTCACACCGCGCTAACCCCTCCGACTCCCCGCCCATCTCACACACCCTCACTGCCACACCGCGCTAACCCCTCCCACTCCCCTCAGCCGCCCCGCCCATCTCACTCAGCTCGTCTAATTCCCTTCAGCCAGCCCAACACTAACTTTCCCAGCTCCGCCCCCCGACTCCACCTTTGTCCAACCTGCTAAACTTCCTAAGCTCCTCCTACCCCTATTAAGCCTGACAGTGCCAACGGCAAGCCCCTCCCCCATCCTGCGGTGTCACCGCCTGGTGACGTGAGTGTGGGCGCGTGCGTGTGGGGGGAATGCCGGGTCTGCGCGCGCGCGGCAGCAGGGACATGCACTGTGTGTGTGAGCCGGAGAGTGATTGGGGCGCGCGCCGGGTCTCGCGGGCAATCAGTTGGAGGCGCGAGCCGTGGGGAGCTGCGTGGAAGCGACCAGTCCTCCCCGGTGCCCGAGATGTGATGTCCCCAGCCGCGGCTACACGGGCAGTCATGAGCGGCTGGGATGCGGCAGGCAGGAGGAGGAAACAGCGGCGGCAGCAGCAGCAGCAGAGGGTGTCCGGGGGCTGGAGGCAGGTTCCCGGTGTGTGCCTGGCGCTGCTCCTCGTTGTCTTGTTACTGCTGCCCCCGGTGTCAGTGTGTACAGTGTGTGAGACGGACGGTCCTCGGAGGAGGCGGGATTCCCCGGAGCTGCCGGCAGGTAATGGAGTGATGAAGCAGGGTCTGTCATAGGTGGGCACAGACACCTCCAGCGAGGAGAGGGATCTTCTTACCCCCCTCCCCCCCCCACTCACCGCTGGGCACTGCGAGGTGCCCCAGGGGAGGTATATCGGCCCCTCAGTCAGTAGAGGTGTACCCCAATGAGTGCAGACATCAGTACATCAATGTATGGCCCAGCAATACAGGAAGATGTATTTATGGTTGGCTGATTTATCACTTGTCTGCATTGTAACATTGTAGCAGTGAGTGGTTTTCTCTCTTTCTGTAGGTAAAGGATGCCCCTGGCCACCTCTGACTTCTATGTACAATGCTCTCTTTACATAACCTGGTCAAGCAGTTTGGTGCATTGAATGAAGGGTCTGTCGCTGCCATCTGCTCTGTGTATGCGATCAGCTGCTAGTGATGCTCAAGATAACAGTAAATAGCTGATCCCCCTACCCAGTACTCACCCCTTCCTTGTCAGTAGTAAAAATAAAAAATTCACCCTATCTTAAGAGTCAGACAGGCTGTATTTTACTAATGTTAGACTGTAAGAACTATGTTTGTGCTAGTGTAATGGAATCTCCTTCAGATATCAGATATGATTGCTCTCCTCCCTCTCCATTTTTACGGTGGTGAAATATTATACTTCCATTATATTATATATAATTCATGATGAAAAAAACAAGTTGAGCTGAAAGATCACTGTTTTCACCGGTTCTGCTACAGTTGTTTAAATAGGCGATAAATTTGACAGGTCAATATTTGCCTTTGCTGTGTGTCAGCCCTAATGCTATATTTTTTTTTTTCTCAGAACTCTCCTGCTATAGAAATGCATTTTCATTCTTCAATTGGCTTATTTCTCCTGTCAGTGATGGTGATTAAACGTTGCAGTGGGTTAACATTGCATCTTGGAAAAAGCCAGTCTATAGAGGACTACCAATCCTGCTTTGAAAAGACCGCAAAGAGCAAATAAGCAGCATTGCGGTATTGAGAAAGCTAGGTGATAAGGAGTGCACTTGCTGAAGAGGAAATTGCATACATGACATATTTTAGCATACAATTTGCTTTCAACAAAGGTTGCAACTTGTCATATATAGATGTCTAAGCAGATAGGCGAGTTATATTGTGAGCACTGCATGAACTGCAGTGCATTGTATTCTCTTGCTCTCCCTGTGAGCTGGATTGTTTCTTGTAAGGAAACCCCTTTGTCATCTGTGTAATTCTTAGTTGTAATTGTCAGCATCCTCCTAGTGGAATGAGGAAGCAGCAGGCGGAGGGACTTAAGCAAATGATTATGTTTCACAGGGAAAGTGCTGAGTATATGCATGCAGTTAACTCTGTGTGCTTACATCCTATACTAAATATTATGTTAGATTTTTTTTTTAATTACTACTTGCTTTTTTATTTGTAGGTTTATATGGATATCAATACTCAGAAGGAAATGTTTAGGTCTATTCAATATTTTTCTGCATTTTTCTGGATATCTCCATTGTCATCATATTATTATTTCTTATACATAGAATACAGCATACATTGTTTAAGGACTTCTATTTATTTAAGAAAATTCCTCATTTCCACTCCTTTGTTTCATGCATGTATGCTTTTTACTCTTACCCAGAGAGCACATACCCTCTTCACATGTTCATAAAGGAGAGAACAGGGGGCAATGGAATAAATTTGTTCCATGCTGCCTACCACAATTATATAGTTGATAGAATCCCCAAAATGTACCTCTAAATATAGCCAGCTAGTTCTTATAATAATGGGGACATCCCATACTGGATGTGATCTTTACTCAAGGTATGATGCAGTCAAAGGATTCGGAAACAATGGTATTTATTTTAGCAATATCTTCTGTTTCAGCCTGCTTGACATTCAGGGCTCACTCACATATATTCCCTGACAAAATGAGTAAAACCCCATGGATTATAACAAGTTTAATGATGCGTTAACAAGTTTTTGGTGTCTTATCAGGCATTATGCTCTTGCCAGTGCAGCCGCATTAACACAAGAAAGAGGTTGTGCAGTGTACAACACAGTGGTGTGAATTGACTCTTATTTGTCCTATTCTTAACGCACTTTCATACACTTTATTAATGTGTGAAAAGTGCAAATGAAACCCAAACAACAATAAACAAGTAGGTGTGTACAAACCCACAGCCATGGTTGTATAAGTGATGGGAGTGGTTGAGACAAAAGTTATTTTTCTTTTTTTTTTAAATTTTATATTGTAATTCTATTATTTTTATGTCTGAATGCAAGAAATGTTAAGAGTGCAGTTGATAAGTTTTTGGTTTGTTGTAATGCAGAATAAACTGCTGCCTTTGGATGTCAAACAACTCTATAAAGAGCAGGTGTGATTATCTTGCCTGTTGTTTTTTTGGCTCGATTGCCCTGACAAACGATTGTCTTTAATATAAATTCTATCTGATTTTATTGAGCAGAATGTAAAATCTGTCCACTTTCTCCTTGGCACAAGGACCAGAAGACCCTTTGCATTCTGGTTGTTTGACCTTTCCCCTGGAAGCTTGGATCTGTGACATGTTTGTGGCCAAATTGGGTTCAAACGACCTGATCTACATGTATCTATGATGTGCTCTGGCATATTTTGAGATTGCATGTTTATTTCTGAGATTTTTGTAACTCATGGTTTCTGACAGCTGGACCAATAAACCATATATCACCATACCTGTAAATAATCTGATGATCACGCATTGGGCTTGTTTTGGGGCCACATACTGATAGTGTTGACCAATATTGTTGTTTATATCCGTGTGTGTAATCAGAGCAGTATATCACGATTATCATGTATTTTTCTACTAACAACTGAGAGATTGTTATCAAAGCAGACCAGAGTCAGCAGAACTGTTATCAGTATGTATATCCAGTAACACTTTATAGATCCTTCTACAGTTGGTTTACAAAAATATATATTTTTTTTAAATGGCACATTCTTGTTAGTATAACTGTTTACATTATAGGATTTGCGTGTGATGGGTAAATGGAGATTGCTTTGTGTTCCTTAACAATGTGATAGAAGAGTTATTACCATTGAAAAATTGACATGGGAATTTCTTTTAGATAAGGTCTGAAAAGCTTGACAAATATTTACATTTATACGAGATGTATAAGGCTGGGTACACACTACAGGATTTTCAGCCGATTAATGGGCCAATTTAACGATAAATAGTACTGTGCGAGATCGCATTAGTGTGTATGCAGTAACGATGAACGTTTATTGTTTCAAAGCACATCGTATAGTTTAATTTGATTTTTAAAATGGACTAAAAATCTCGTTCAACGAAAGAACGACATTGTTCCAATCTTGCAGTCTGTCTGCCAATCTGCTGACAGTTCCTCCAAAGCGACGCCTTTCTGGGCATGTATATTTAAATTTCTGATGTCTCTGCGTCTCCCATGTAGTGCACTGTCATATTGTGAAGCTCCTTGGTCCAACAAGTCCGATTCTTTCTTCTTCTTTATGTCCGGGTCTATGCTTGCAGTGTTTTTGCCATAGTGAGAAGCAAAAAAACACAAGCTTTTTTTGTTGATGTATTGTGACCATTGTATTAAAATAAATCCTAATAAGTGTGCAGTTGGGAACGGAGTTGACAAAGGTTCACTGTACACAAAGCTGTACAATAGAATGAATGGTGATGATGTGTTTCCTTTTCCTGAATCTTTGTTTGTGGGTGTTGTGTGCGCTGAGGTTTAGCCCTTCATTTAAATTTAGCATATTACTAGTGGGAGGCCATATATCTGTAGTAAGTCACAATCTTGTGGTTTAGGACAGACAAAAATCACAGCTTGGGCTCTGAATCGTGTAAACAGTGTATAGTGTGTGTGCATGAATCAGATGCCAATCGGGACTTCAATCTTTGGTAAAATCGCTAATATTGCACCGTGATAAATTTTCTGTAGTGTATCTAGCCTTATTTACGTTAGTTTACAATGTAGGGGTTCTTCACCCAAACCAATGTTGATAATTAGTATATTAAAAACCAAAAAGTTATTTTTTTCAGTCAGTCTGAGGCAGCTTAGTAGCTGCTCGACCCCCCCCCCCCTGCAATTCTGTTACGGTGGATAAATACTATGGTTATTATCCTGGAGCACCTGAATAGTGACCTGACAAAGGTTAGCGACCTCCTGCGGGATATGTAGCAGTGCTGTTTGTGGCAGTTTTAGAATGCTATAACCACAAATAGAACACCAAGGTAATGCTGCAAAATAGTTGTTTAGGATAGGTACATTTATGGTAAGTAGATTGTTAAAAAAAAAAAAAAAAAAGTCTCACATACTGGGGAAATTCAGTTGGCTGTGTTACTGTAAAAAGTAACGGTGCCCGCGCACTATTACGGTAATAATGCACTTAAATACAGTTATTATTATGGTACATTCAACTGCGAGCAGAAAGCTCGGTTAAATTTACCGTAATAACGGTAGTAGGCTTAACGCTGCGATACTTCAGGGGAATTGAATCCTCCCCCCCCCCCCCCCCCCCACACTGAATATGGAATAGGTGCAGGACGCCTGTAAACCATTGGATACATATTTGCATAGAGAATTGTTAGTAAGAAAGAGTCCATGTGCAGCAGGATGTGATTAGAGTTGGGCATAAAACGCATGTTATGTGCACATGAGTGTTAATTCTGTTTCTCCTCGAATCCGTTTTTAGCAGCAGACTGGAGAAGAGACGGAAGCTTGTTAATAATTTAACTCTGTAAAATATGGCCTGCAGGTTAGGAATGGTGCAAATCTTAAAGTGGGGATTTGCATCTTCCTGCTACTGACCAAAGAACAAGATGCTTGATAATGATCCTATTGGAATTGATTTGAAAATAAATGCCCTCCTAATATTTGTTTTTGGCTGTACCTAATCCTTGAGGGAACCTGTGCATTTCTACACGGGGGTCTTCTACTTCTTGTTTCATTTCACATAAAGAAAAAAGAGCGCAAAATGTATTACTGTATCTTTGTATAAATACAAACCGCTGATAATATGAATGTTATCAGCTCTTTGTATTTATGCGTATTTTAATAGCATACTTTATAATATCCTTGTGTGCACTAGGACCTATGTGTCCAAAGATACAGTATTACATTTTGCGCTCTTTTTTCTTTATAATACTCTAATACGATAGGGAGCAGCATTGTTAACCCTTTGAGAGCGCATTATCTCCATTATTCATTTCACATAGACAGTTGAGATTTAATTGCATTTTTGGTTCTTTCCCATACCTTCAAAAAATATTTAGGACAAGTCATTTTTTACATTTCTAGAATGATAACATGCTAACTGGAAGGACTAGGATACATTTATCACGTCTTCCTCTATCACATGGCACCAAAGCATTGTGTGTGTTGTGAAGGGAAAGCTCAGAAGAGTTACTGCTTAATAATTGCTGTAGCATGTGTGTCATTGTTTATAATTGTTTTTCCTTTTTTTGCAATAGTTTGTAGAACATGACCCCAGTAATTCTTTTTATTCCTATACCAAAATTGTAATAAAATGATTTATAAACATGCTGTAACAATCTTTATTTTTAAGCTGAAACACAGATCAAATAATCCGTTTTCAGCTGACAACCAAGTGCAGAACATTTTCTCTTTGAACTATTTCAGACAGGGTTGAGAGCTGGTTTTCCCTTTTTATGTGCTTTTTTTTTTTTCACCAAAAAGCATCAAGAAAATTAATATCAATAATTTTCAAATTGGGGTATACATATAAGGAGAGAGAGTGTGCAGATATGGCCAAAAATTATTTGCTAATGATTTTGTTGAAATTGAAAGGTTAATTTTCAGGTATATTTATAAATGACATCAGAATCTGACTCCTATTGTGCCTGTGTCATGTTATCTGACTGTATGGAAAGGTCCCAGTGAAGCCAGAAATGATATGGCCTCCCGGCCTGTGTAGCTGAATGACTGGACCTTGTCCATTTTTGCCACCTACATGTGAAGCCAAATTGGACATTATTCAGGTTGCCTGGTACTTGTCCTGAGTGAGTGACCTGTCTGCATATGGCCAGCTTAAGACTGAAATGGCAATGTTCAGTCCCATATGGGAATGTTAAACAAATTCCCTTTGATGTAATCCTCTTGATGGCAAAAAGCATATAGTACACCGACATACACTTCTTTGTACTGACACTTTATTTAGTTCCTCTTCCCTGGTTACCAGTATTTCACGGAAACAGTAAAAATAACATTTACTGCTCTGTCCCAACAACTCAGCAAGTCCTTAACTGCAGCAAAGATGAGAAGGACAGAACTTCACTTCCCACCTCCCTGAAAACACTGTAGTGGCTGCTGACTGTTCTTCCAGAAAACTCTGCAAATACACCAGTATTCCATTTACACTTTCCTAACTATGCAGCCAGCTCTGCACATGATGATGCTGGTCCCATTCAATCTTGATTTACGTGCACCTATCAGTTAGCCACCCTGAATTTTATAAATAATGCCGCTGATTGTCCACTTTATTTAGCTGACAAACCTTAGGAAACAGCATGTGGAAGTAACTCAGTTTAGGTGAAGGAGATTATGATGTACCTAAAAAGTAAATAAAGAAAACTAAAATAAAAATGTTACCGTCTTGCATACTAGTACAGGTATTATGGTTATTGTATCCTTAACATGATGGTTTTTGTTTTAGTGGGAATGTAGCTGATGTTTAGTATCCATTCTTTTGAGAGCTTGTACTGCAGTATAACTATCTCTCTCTGAGACAGCTCATTTTGCTTACTCCCATTTAGCTCTCCAGTGTCACTGCATTCCAGTTGTGTACATGTGCCATTAGTATGTGTATGAGTGCAGATTTAAATGTTCTGTAAAAAACCTTTTCCCTGACATTGTCACTGAATAAATGGTGTCTTAGAAGAACCAGAAAGTTTTACAATATTAGTGACTTGTTAAGCTTCACATGACTTGTTTCTACTCCTTGACATGTTCAGTTTGGCATTCTAAATAATTTTACAGGAAGTAATCTGCTACTAAGTGAGGACATGCTTACGTCAAGCTTTTTGTATGCAGGATGTCTTATTGATTGTAGTATAAAGAACTTAAAATGCATTTTCACATGCAATGTTTGCTTTCGATATAGTTTCAAGTTTTCAGGTCTCATGCACACAGTTGCTAATTTTAAGTGTTTACCATCTGTTTTTATAGTGTATTAATTGGCTGATAGTCAAAAAATAACATAAATGAATGGACCTGTGCATGCACATAGATGTTTAAGTACGTAGTCTGCTGCTGGAAAGCATCGAGATGCGTTAATGGTTTTCTAATCCTCTGTTAAGGTGCGCACAAAGTATAATGTTTTCTCTGTTTATAACTGGCGTCTTTCACCACCTGTTTGAACGAGCCCTTTGTATTTTGTTTTGTATTTGCTTTTGGCTAACAGATGTGGCTGGTAGTCTGGATATCATACTGGAATGTTCCTGTACTGTCAATTAATGTTTTGTCAAATTACTGAAATGTCAAATGTGTGGCTTGTTAATTTGTTGGTTATTCCCGGAATGACCTAAAGTCACCAGGAAAACGTAGAGCAACAAATGTCTTCCTTGGTAATCAAACGATTCACATGGTGTCCTCCTGACCAGGAGTAATTTCCTAATCATGGATTTTGCAGCTGGCTAAACTTTGGGCATATTGTTCTATTGTAATAACATTGATGCACCAGATGTTAGTGTTGCAGTTAAACTAGCACCATTGTCTCAACGTGCAATTGTCTCCCTATTGCAATGTGTGACATAAAATTGACCCCGATGATTTTATCAGTATCAATATGATCTATTTGTGATTTAACAATTTGAAGATGACTTGTATCTGCATGTGAGTATGGTAATGTTCTAACCGCACTAATTGTAGGTGATCTTGTTGGGGGTCAAATGACTGGATTTAGACCAACATGACTTTTGTGTGACCGAACTGGACTTTAATGCAGCAGGGTCAGCCAGTGAGTGGTCTAAGTGTTACAATACGTTACTGGTAAGTATTGTGAAATATGCAAGGTAACAATGTTTCCAGGCTATGAATGTGGGCATCACGGTGGCCTAGTGGTTAGCACTTCTGCCTCACAGCAATGGGGTCATGAGTTCGATTCCCAATGATGGCCTTATCTGTGAGGAGTTTATATGTTGTCCCTGTGTTTGCGTGGGTTTCCTCCCACACTCCAAAAACATACTGGTAGGTTAATTGGCTGCTAACAAAATTGACCCTAGACTCTGTCTGTCTGTCCGTCCGTCTCTGTATATGTCTGTCTGTATGTTAGGGAATTTAGATTGTACAGCGCTGCGGAATTAGGGGCGCAATAGAAATGGTAATAATAATAATAATAAAATGTAACCAGGTCATTGGCTAGTTTCCTTTTATCTAGATAGGCCCACACAGCCAGATTACCTTGTGACATATTACTTACCGCATACAGTTTTGTGTTAGTTGGCAGTTGCTTTCCATAGTAACCGTATATAGTAATAAATGCTAATATATTTGATCATTTGCATAATTTCATAATATCTTTGATTCATTGCATTGGATGTGGTAGTTTTGGAGAGAGAAGCTTGTGGTGTAACTCAGTAGGCTGCCAACACACACTAACTTGGTGACCTTGTAACACAATGGACGGTGACAGAGAGCCATGTCCTCCTACCTTTTGTTCTGTTGCTGGCAACGAAGTAAGGACCCCTCACCAATTCTTATTCATGTACACCCATACAATATCGCATATGAACAGATTTACCCCTTCAAACTCTTTAAGGCACCGCCAGCTCTACCTTTTTTTTGCCAGAGAACAGTAGTCTCTATATGACATGTTTCCATGATTTACATTATATCGTTATGCATCAACACATCTAAACACTGTTAAGGCTTTGCGAACAGGTGTGTTTATATCGATTGTTTCCCCAGAGAAGTTATGCACTCTTCTTGGGTTCTTTACCTTCCGCCATTGCTGTTCAGTGAACTGCTTCTTTAGAGATCATTCACTTGTATGGGGAGACTTTACATTTTCCCTGAAACATGCCCACGTAACTAAATAACATGCTCCCAGGAAACCTTTTTTCTGTAAATGTTTGTTTGTTTTGTGTGGAAGCTGCCATAAAGGAGCAATTTAATGATACTACGAAATAACATCGTAACATCCAGTGCTTCATTCAGAGTGAACCAGATTGAACATTGCCCCAAATTTATATTTGCTAATGTGATTAAGTTAACGGTATAACCCAAACATAAATAGAAAAAGATAGTGGTACAGCTGTAGTATATAATCACTGTCCTGAGATTCCACAAAAGTCAATTTATTATAAGCTGGAATTTTCCCTTTGGGATGTAGAACCTTATCCTGCACAAACCTGTCTACCACACAATAGGGTTAAGGCCCTTTAGCATTAATGCAGGTGGGTGGCAGCTGAGTGCTTAGAAATGAATACTTGAGTAGTCTTGACAGGTTAGGCTGGGCAGACTTTACATCTTAAAGTTCAGTCACAAGTGTGACATTGATCTTTTTTTGTCTAAAACTTCTTCATCACATCTGGAAACTTTCTTCTGTATGTGCAGGATGTATTTTATAGATCTTCCGTGTCTTTGCTTTGAGTTGGAAGTCAAGCTTTGTAAAAATCCATTTTCTCATAGCTGGACAAGTGCTACTGTTGGAAGTGCCCACTTGACATTACCCAAAGGAAGGAGGTTAACATTATTTCTTACTCTATTTACCCACAAACAATTTGCAGTATATCTGTAACAAAATGAAGGGCATTAATATTTAGCAGTGCTTAGTACAATTGTACTTGTAAATATCAAGAGAAGAAATGGTGCTAAATGTAAGGAAAAGTTGTAGAGAAGCATGCGCTAGATTGCTGTGTCTCCTCTTAAATGTCAGAACGGATCTTTTTACAGGGAGTTTGCTGACTACAAACCAATATTTCTGTGAAAGTCTATCACTCATGCCTGGTCATAGTCTTGGACCAATAAAGGACTTTTGCCTCCTTTGCCTGTTTCCATTATCACACTTAAAAACAGACAAAGCAAAATTATTTTTATAATCAATTTTGTTTGCTATCGACATGTACAGAACAGCTTTGCCCACATAACTGCTGCTTGTTAACAAAAGTTGAGGTTGTGTATATTGTCAGTTAATGCTGGCTATTTTATAACCGTTGTATGTATAGAAACCTCTAATGCATTTTTTTTTATTTTTTTTATTACAGTTGAAGTTATGTGAGGAAATCATTTTTTTTTATTTTTTGCCTTTTGTAGGAAAACTTTCCAAACGTGTCATGTGAAAAAAGTAGGTTTGGCGTGCTCACAGTTTATAGATTATTGCTGTATCCTGTGAAAACAATAGATGAATGGTGAAAGTTTTGAGTAGTGCATGAAATGTAAAGTTTTCATTAGTATTCTGATCTCCGTTTACAACATTTCAACTAATTCTATTTGTACTCATGTTGTGCAGTTTACTTATTTTTTTTTGTTGTTTTTGCAATCAGATGACTAATTTCACAGGGCGGACTGCACAAAAGCATTCGGTTGTTAACCTTTAAATCCCAGAACTACATCTTTGACAACTATTGAATTAAACTTGGATCTGGTTTCTTGTTTCTGGCTTTCCTTTGTATAGTATTACTGCTGTAGGAAGGGGAGGGCATGTCCTGCTTTTCAGTCACGGTTTCTTCCCAAGCTTGGACCTGTGACAGAAAAGTGGGTGCTAATGTTTCTGATATCATCAGTTGTCTGGAGCCAGATGGGCAGGATTTATAACAAATATATTTGGATGGAAGTGAGGAAAAGGACATAAAAAGCCTTAAATGTTGATAACCATTTTCTTAAACTGATAAAGGAAGGGAAAATGTTTTGGCTTTTCTTCCTAGTATTGTGAGAATTCATCTTTTAAGCTTCACAGTAAATCAGACTAAAGAAAAGATTTTAAAATGTTCTAAAAGCAATAGTGGGAGATGCCCTCAACACCCCCCTTGCCCCCATCCTTGGCAGTAATAATGAGCCACCGGGATTTAAGTCCTATCATCAATTTGCTGGTGTCAAATTGATTAATGTTGAAAAATATTGTCCCTATATTTTGCATGCAATGCAAGTATGGGACAATATACATTCTCACAGTATTTTAACTTGCTGTTACCGATATTTGCTGTCAATAACAAAACATTACCTGTTTTATTCGCCATGTCTCTTGTAAATATATACAGTTGAGACTTTCTGCAGTTCTGCTTTTAGAAACGTATCTGAAATTGAAACCTCAATTGATAGAACATGTTGGGTTTTCTCTATTAGATGGTTCAATATACATTTTGCAAATATTAAGACCGGTTATTCGTGCATGATATGATTTTGCTAGGCAGTAACATTATAGAGTACATGTAATCAAGGACATATTCAAGAGAACGCATTACTTATGCTCATAGTTGAGCATGTACTTATAGATTAATAAAACGTAATAGTAATATAGAAATGGCTTTTAAATATATGCTGCTTGGTGACAAAGTGGATATTTTGATGTAGCTAATATGAATACAAGCAGTTTTCAATATAGGAGTTCTGTGAATCTTCATGTGATTTCTACGTACTGAATCCATGAGCCTGGTGACTGCTATGTTTCTATATCTTCCACCAGTAACTTAAAGTTTAATTTGAGCTTTTTCAGATGTATATAATTAAGTTCTTGTATTAATATTTAGCCAAAATTTATCTCAACCATAAAAAAAAAAGAATTGACTTTCCATAAATCATTTTTTATATTAAATGTCTTTTTTTTTTTCTCTAACCTTCTCTAAAATCTATATGTTTGGTGCATATGAACTCTGCATGTAGCTGCCTAATAGTTACGTATGTAAATCGTCTAGCGTTGGAGTTTGGCAACAGGAAAACATTGAAAGGAAAATGTAAAAAATAATTATGTAGCCGTTCCTTTATTTCCGGTAACCCAGCCCTCACTTAGTCCTTATGCTGGGAGTCTGTATTTCCTTTCAGGATTAGCCGACCAGAAGAACCAAACTAATCATTGCATGGGAAGCTGACTCAAGAATCCAGAATAAATGATCCTTTTAGTTTTTGTTTTTGTTTTAGCAAGCCCCCTCCTTTCCAATAAAAGTACTTTGGGAGTCTCTCCCCAGAGATATCCACCATTTGCTAAACTTAGCAACTGACTTTTCATTTACAGCCTTTGCATCAGATGTCTCCTGCTCCCGTGCAAGACTGAAGCATAGCCTAAGGTGATCGGCAGAGGCATGACCCTGCTCGTTACAACAAAAAGGGAAAAACCCCTTTAATTAAAAAGGTCTTTTTGACTGAGAAATTAATAACCTATGTCAGTATCTGCAAAAAAAAAGACCTTTATGAAAATCCATTATACTTTTCCTTTAACTCTCCATTGCCCCGTGATAGACTCGGACCATCTATTGTATGAGCAGATGTAATATTTTGGAATGTAACACATTGGTTAAATAGGAACCAGTACCTCCCTGGCCTTCTGAATGAGGCACTTTCTGACTAATATTCATGACATCTGACTTGTATCCTTGAAGTACTGGTTCCTAGTGCATTGCTTGGCTTAATTGTTATGCATAAATAATTAATCCTGCAGAATGGCTGAATCCATTGTCTGTAGATGGCAGGTCCATTTTAAAGGCTGTGTCCTGAAGAAGTTTGAATGAATACACAGCTTGATTCTTCATAGTGTTTGACTTGTGAAATCAAAGTAATGTTGCTGAACAAAAACAGCTTGTTCTATTCTATAATGTTCCAGATTAGCATTTGCCAACTGCTTGGTAACTGTCTAGCAATAAATACAAGACACGAGTATGTTTAGTTATATTCTGCAGTGCGATTCATTAAGTATTGACTTGTGATGAGTAAGCTGTATGAAGGAATGCTTCCCATCTGTTTATTGAATTAAGACTGATTCTATTGGCACAGCACGTTTCACAATATTTGATATCTTATTCCAGTTGCTGAATGCAGAACCTACTCTTAATAGTGTTTTTAGTCAGTAAATTATTGCATTTTCACACTTTTAGTACCTACACATTTTGTAATGTAAAAATAACCTATTAGTTATTTTTTAAATATAATTGCACATTTTTTAACTGCATTATCATTAATCAGAATCTATTATTATGTTTTGAAATATCTGGAGTAGCAGAACAGTGGGATTATCTGACCTTGTGTATGGGTCAGTCTGAGAAAACAATCATAATTTGAGTTAGAACTGGTCACCTCTATATGCAGGTGGGCTACCTCAGTATCATTGAAGACTTTGTTTTTGACATTTTTACACTTAATTGTTGGAGACTAAAAAAGAAAACTAGGCTAAACATTGTTTTTACTAATTAAAAACAACAACCCTTAGTATGCAATGCAATTTACCTAATTTGCTTTCTGTGTATTTATGTGGCTAAATAATAAATATAATTAAAACTGAGAAACCTGTGTTACTATAAAACCCAACAAAAATACAACTTGTTTTGGCTTGAACATTTACCTTTCATTAAGAGTTTCCCAGGTACAAAAGACCCTACGGTCCTTAGTACTGATGTTTTGAATACCTAACAAGTAACTTGTATACCCTGCTATAGTAAAACACTGAAAAAAAGATCTGATTGAAGGAATGAGAGCGACACCAGAATACAAAATATCCAACCTAATTTTAAATTGTGGCAAGGACATGATCCCAACGACAAGGCACTAAGCCATATAAAGAAATCCATAGCATTCAGTAGCTTAAGGTTTGGAATCTATAACTGCTGTAGAGTAGTTGTCACCCTTGCACAGCTATCTAAAGCTGTAAGTCTGCTATAGTAATCTGCTAACCAATGGCAGACTGCATAATCAGAGTGGATGTCTTACGAAAGTGACAAGTCTTCCTTGGGATAACATTAAATATTTACAGCAAATTAAAAATGATGTCAGCCCAGCACCAGGCACTGTATTTTAATTTCAGCATGTTCATGTGACCCAATCTGATTTTTATTTGGTATGTATTCTTCCAATTATAGTGTTATAAGCACAGAGTGAGAGAGAGAGGGTATACATCATTTTATTTACTCGATCTGATAGCTATGGTTTGCTGCCATTATAGCCTTTAATTTAGGAAAGCTTTTAATTGGTTGAAAGAAATTTCAGTGGAGCTCTTCTATAAAAATGGTTAAAAAAAGTAAAATATATTGTATTTTTAAAGAGTACCCTTCACCGATATAAAAGTGCACATTGTACAAATGTGCAGAAACATATCTGTTATATTTACTGTGTTCTAGTTTAATTCATCTCTTTACTTGCCATTTTAAAATTAGCCATATTCAGGGTAGGATTACATTTATTTGGGTATGTGTGTCCCATGTAATGTTTGGACTGCTTCTGAGAAACTAACATCATAAAGATGGTGGAAGTGCTTTCCACAAGAGCAACTAATGTAAATATTGGCTTGAGCATTATATTGTCTGATAAATATTTTTATTTTTAATCTGTAGAATGCATTTTTTTTTTTTTAATATATAAAAAAGCCAGTTGCACCCTCTGTACATGGCTTGGAAAATGCCAGAAGAGCCCACGGTGGTTTAAGACACTTTAGGGGAAAAACCCTTTTACACATAAATATTTGCACAGGTGTACCAGCAGTAGCCATATATGTGGATGGGGAAATTATGACCATTCAAACTAATAAATCGTAAGGGCACATTGTTTACCACCATCTAATGATGGTGTTATACATAGGTTGAGACTGTCATCTGGTAATCTTATTTGCCACCTGAACAAAGTCTGATCTGAAGAGAGATTTGCCTGATCAGACGTAACACTAATTTGATGGGTCTTTGTGGATAGCAGCGAAACAACAGAAGCGTTATGGAATGTCTCCCTCCAGATCGTAGAGTAACCCTCATCTAATATACTTGTAGATCGGCTTCCAAAGCTCTTTCTAACAATGCAATAGAAGTTTTGGCGTTGTTTATTATGCTGAGATGTGGGAGATACTCCCCTGGGTGACTTCCAGCTACGGAGAGGTTGGGCTCAGAGACCTGGAAGAAAAGAGGGGTTATCAAAGTCTAGCGTGAGCACAGAGGGCTGTGTAAGGGATGTCCGATAGCTTCAACCAGAACAATGAATGCATTTGTGGATAACTAGAGTCCCTTACACGTCCATCTCTGGCATAAGTAGAATGTGATATGATTTTGTACCACCTAGGTAATCTGAGAAGCCACAAAGTAAGATTGTAGACCCAGGACAGATAGTCCTCTATGAAGCTTGCTACATAACATTATGCAAAACTCTGGTATTTCACTCCAAATAAATTGAGAAGTATTTGTGTAGCTATTTAAGCATTTGACGTATGGATATGAATGTGTAATGTGACATAGATACATAATCCATGACGTCTTCACCACTGTTAGTTTACCATAAAATGTTGTCCAGGTTAGCAAATGCTTCCTCAGTTTACTAATGATAGGTTTAGAGTTACTGGTATACAGCCAGTCATGGTGTTGTAAGACATATTCTTAAAAGTGATCATTTGTAAGTATCACACACACAGCTAAGCTTCAAGAGCTAAAGCTCTGAACAAATAGTCACCTGAAGAGGTAATTAAGACTTTAAATTATTGATAGAACAACTGACATAGTAAGAATTAAACATTTGGTATGGAAATCTTTGCTGATAGAAGTGTGGAAATATTTATTTAAAGTTGCAATACCTAAAAGTAATCAGACATAACTTTCTGCAGGAGGAGAGAACCTGAGTGTTTCCAGGAGCTGTAATATAAAAGGTGTGGTCTGTCTGCAGCTTCCCCAATTATGTGTCTGATGTCATGTGTAAGCTATTGGCAAATTAAGTCATTCTCCCAAGGTTTAACAGAAACCTGAAACAAAAAAATCCCTCGATGTGAAAATTAAATTGATGTAGCTAGTCAAGAGGGGAGATGTTTGTCTAAAATATTGTGTAATGTAGTTTTTGTCTCCGGACAATGAGATGGCCTTCCTGAAAATTTTGGAGGTGGGAGAAAAAGTATTAAAGATGTAGGGCATATGCTTGTGACCTTCGGATACACAATTAACCCACCGTAATTATTTGGTGGCCATTGGGGGTTTGATTGCATTTCCAATTATTGTTACTCCTTTTGTTTTGCTGCCAGAGTTGGCTAAATAAGCCTGTAGATAAATTATATATGTAAATATGTGTATGTATATGTGTGTAGATAGATTTGTATAGACCTTCTGGATTTGTTGGGTATCTAGATGAAGGCAAGCCCAGTGCTAAGAGATAATGATGTGAATCTGCAATATCTTTGAAATAAAGTACACTATTTGTGCTGCGAAAACAGAAGTTTTAGATGTAAATTCACAAATTGCCTGCCCCAACTCACCCTTGAGCTTTTGTTTGAATTGTAGCATCCTGTCTACATTGCACATTTCACCATTGATGGCTCAGGAGGAGTCACTGGAGGGCTTTGTGTATGAAGAGGGCTGGCGATAGCTGCACAGGAGCAGAAAAATCGCTTGTGTCTGAAGCATGCACTTTGCCAGAATGAGCAGACCCATTCATGATGCTCATCTTTTATCCTCGAAGACCAAGTTTGCTTGTACATAGGCACAATGTTACTCTGTCTGAGTCAGGTTAGAGCCATGTTAACAGGTGACCGCATCTTTGTATTTTTAGCATATTCTGATGTACCCTGCAATGTCTTTGCAGTACCTAATGGGGTACACACAGTGCATGTTGGGAAACCCTAACTTGGCTCATAAACATGCCTAGAATAATATGAACACAAGTGTGTGAAATATTGTTATATTGATCCTGTGTGTGTGGGAGTCTGTTTTTGTGGCATTGCATAGTTTGGTAGACTTTGCATATACATTTTAATAATCTGTTAGCTCAAGATCATGAACATTTTTAATTATACCAAGCAGCATATGAGTATTTTGAATTATTTGATGTCTATACTGTTCTTGTACTTAAGTTTTGACATATATACACACTGAAATGGTCTTTAAACGATTAATACTGTAATTACAGTTGTGTCCCTACAACTTATTAGTTTTAGCATGGTAAATACAGATGCAAAGCAGATGGGAAATGGTTATAATTTGTTAAGACAGCTGTGCAGAAACCGCATGCAGAATACCTGTTTGACTCGTGGTCTAGATGACATCTCTGTTAATAACTAGTTATCTCATTTAAGGGAGGCCTGCAATGTCTGCCTGTCTACAGTCACTTGTCATTTTCTTGATCAGGGTAATTGCAGCACTTTTGCCTTTCTATGGTGAATATTGACTTTTTCAGAAAAGTATTCATTCTGTGTTTCCTCAGAGTACGGTAATTATTTGTTGTGTAAGGTCTTGCACACACAAAGGCTTTGTATGCATCTTTGAAATGCTATGTTCGATGCAGATCATCAGTCCCTGTGTAAAATATGCAATATGGATACCCAGAATATCAGGCAGGGCTTTTGTAGAAAAATATGTTGTAACATGCACAGACAAAACATAGTTAATGTCAGTCATTAGTGTTCTAAAGTCTTTGTACATATTCTTACATTGGCATAGGAAGGAGTGATACTATACTGTTAACACAGCATGACATATACAGATAAATGGCGCTCATTACCAAGCTCTAGACAACATTTATAATAAAACTCACTGCAATTACATATATCTTACTTGAAGTGGTTTTTACATATAAGAAAGCCTACTCATTATACATTCATATCACAGCATTATTTGAAAACTCAAACTATTGTTGAACTGCATCTCCTGCAGTGCTTAGCCATTACAATGATTAGATACTATATGAGGTCTGAAGGAGAACTCTTAGCTTTATCATGCTAAAATATGTCAAAGCAAAGTTGCTTGTGTAATAGGAATATTTTGTAAATGTGGAAGAACCTGAAAATGTTTTTGGAGCAACTATACTTTTATTTTTATTTTTTAAAATATCAGTCTGTTAGTCTTTTTTATATAGATTTTCATTGTCCTTTTTGGTTGGGGTTAAAGAAAGATTACCATGGCAACCACAGTCAATGTATCATGAGCAGAAGAGTCTTTGAAATGTCAATATACTAAATCCCTGTGCCCCTCTTAAGGCAACATTTCCATTCATTCCTCCTCTTTGTTAGAATATCCTCCTGGTGACAGAGATGTATTGAGCCATCTACTAGACCAGTGTTTCCCAAACCCAGTCCTCGAGTACCCCTAACAGTGCATGTTTTCCATATCTCTTTGCTGGAGCACAGGTGTATTCATTACAGACTGATACATTTTGAAAGATCCACAGGTGGTATAATTATTTCACTTGTGACCTGGAAATCCTGCACTGTTAGGGGTACTTGAGGACTGGGTTTGGGAAACACTGGACTATACCATATATTTCTGTACACAATTCTGTATTTAGTTTTTTTTGTGATGGATCCTCATGGCGGGGACTGCACTTATACTGGGTGTCGTATAGAGACGAAGAGATACCCATGCAGAGGGCAGCAGTTGCCTTATTTTAGTGTCATATAGGCTTTCGCTGGATCTGCCAGTGTCCCCTATGGCTTTATTGGTCCAGTGCTGCTCTTCCCTCTAAGCTTTTTGCTCGGCCTATTTCAACCAAGCTTTCTAGTTGTCTATACTGCACCCAAACTTTCATTCATAGGGGGAATTCAGTTGGCCATGTTACTCTTGAAAGTAACACGGCTTGCGCACTATTACCCTTACTGTGGTAGTAATGCGCATTATTACTGTTGGTACAGTCATTTTTAACGCTGATTTTTTTTTTTGCTGGTGGTTCATGGAGCTGCAAGCAGAAATCCAGGTAAAATTACTTTTGAGTAACGCAGCCAATTGAACTCTCCTCTCACAATCATAAAGTTTATGACGATTGAGCATCTGTTTGACCAACTTGAAACTCCTGCAGATCTGGGGAACAGTGTTTCAAATGAAAGTATTATGAAGTTTTTTTTGTTTTTTTTTCAAATATACAAACGCTAACTCCACCAAAATAAAAACGTATAGTTTTGGTATGACTTAATCTTCAAATACAGCCCCGATTCAAACACCAGTCACAATTGGCATCACAAAAACCTGCAGTGTAAATATTGGCAATTACAACACAGTGCAGAAATGGAAGTTTTTATCAGTTTATAAATTCACAGCAGGTGCTAGAAGGAGAGATGTTATCTAGAAAGAGCCATACACAGAGAAATCCCCCAGCACACTGCTGTGAACCAGTAATAGAGCTGCTATTCTATTTGTACATAAAATACAGGAGTCTGTTAAACACATTTGCAAATATGATCATTCACCCACCATGTCAAGGCAATCTTCCTATTACTGGACCTAACTATAAACAATGAAAGTCCTTATATTGGGTCATACAGTTATGTGTTTTTAAACGGAGAGCTAATTTACCCAGAGGTACCCCAGGAACATCTGAAATGGCAGTAAAAGATCCAGCACTCCTTGTCAAACACAGAAATGGAAATTGCTCAATCATTGTATAAGTTCACAGCAAGTGGTAGAAGGGAACAGGTTATCATTATGGCCTATTTGGCTTGGAGTACCATTGCATGTCCTCCTTACAATAAATGTTTATAAAATCACATTTTGAGTGGTGCATTATTTGCTGTGATTTGATATTGCATATATTCAAGAATGGTGGTGTATATAAATGAAAGGACCTTTTATTGTAATGAAATGTTAGGTATTTAAAGGCTTAAACATGCTCTGATAAGGTGTGCCTTTCATGTCTTTGTATAGCAACCTACGCAGATCGGTTGAACACTTCTACTGATCTTCTTGCATTTGTTTAAATACCATTTGTTCATATATAATCTTGCAATTTCGTGAGGCATGTTAACTATGAAAGAGGAAGTCATTGAATCTAAGTTTTTCATCAGCATGTAGACTTGTGCCAGACAAACAAATGTCATTTTGTAGCCTGATCCAAAATAGTAAAACAAAACTTGCAAAGCAGTTGGATATCACTGGTATTGCATGACATTTTCGCTTTCTTCAGCGCCAGAACTGAATAAAAATATCAATATATATATATATATATATATATATATATATATATATATATATATATATATATATATATATATATATATATATATATATATATATATATGTATGTGTGTAATTTTATTTAAAATTCAAAAAATATTTGATTGAAAACATATACTGGGCAAATGACATATTACAATATAAAATTCATATATTAACCGAAGTCCAAGTGGATTGACAAAAGGGACTCCATAGAAAATCTGTTGTATATTAAGCCTATAGTGCACTTAAAAGGGAATCCATCTGTAAAAGTTTGTGTTTTAATAAAATATATTTTGAATTTTAATATATTTATGGTGGTAATTTTATTTAGTTTAAGTAATATGTGTTTTCATTTTGTTTTGTTTAGAACAAGCACATTGCAGCCTGTCAATCGGTTTCTTGTTTCATTATTAATTATAATTTATAAAGTGCCTGTCTCCAAATAGGATTCAAAGCACATTACATTGTTGTAGCCATCTTGGGTGCGCTTGGCTTCTTTTCTGTGGAATCATTTGTGTCAGCCTCTTCCCCATTGGAGCTTACAGACTTAACTCTTTATCACACACACACACACACACACACACACACACACACACACACACACACACACACACACACACACACACACACACACTCTAGGATCCTTTTTTGCTGGCAGCCAATTTCCTTACCAGTATGGTTTTTGTGGGAGATAACCGGAGGAGAACATACAAACTCCACTAAGATGAGGCCATTCTGGGAATTGAACCCATGACTCGAGCACTGAGACAGCAGTGATAACCACTGTGCCACCATACTGTCCATATACATAACTTCTAAAGGTATTGCACATTTATAAATGTATATTGTATATTCCAAATATATTTTTCAAGCTTCAGTAACTGTTTTGTTGCACACTTGTGAAAAGTGCAGTCAATTGTCCTAGTTTTACCATCTATTTTGACCAAGTTTTCATAATTATCTTGTGCGTTTTTTCTGTTTTTGTAAAACTGTACTTTACCAAATGCGGAAATGCTTATTTGGTTCACAGTGCTTGGTGTTCCTGTGCTGGCCTTTACATGCTTAGAACTTTAATGTAATGCTGGTGGGAGAGAACTCTGCACAGGAAATGCTGAGATATATATTGAAGATGAAAAAAAGAAGTCAAGCAATGTTGTATTTAAGCTGTACGATTCATTTATGAACAGAATTTGCATAGCTGGTTTCCTTTTCATTATTGTATGTATTTGTTTGAGACCCTCCACTATTTGGCAACTGGAACAGTCTATTATTTGAACAATAAATATTTTGTTATCCAGAATAATGTGTTCATTATGTGTGTGGTGAAGCCGCTTAACTTGGTATGAAACTCTGAATTCTTTTAGATACAGTTGTCCTGCTAAATGGTGCAGCTGTGCACTTGTCTGAATCCTTTAGCAGATGTTTGAGAACCAATTTGTGGCTCTAACCACTAATTCATTCAGTTTTGTTTATATTTTATTGCAGCAGAATTACAATTTGGCTCATGCTTTCCTGCAGATATAATGCCATGTTAATGCATTATTTTTATTTGCTTTATTTTATTGTTTCTGTTTATATGTAAAAAAAAAAACATTTGAGTTGTAAATATGATACCCTGTATACCTCATTTCAATTGTAAGATCTGATTGGATATGATTGCTCGGAGGAAAAGCAACGGGGTGTGTGTGTCAGCACGTTGTCACAAATGTCTCATAGCATGTAGACAAGTTTAACAGAAAACTATAATGCCAGCATTTAAATTCCCTTGTTTATAGATCAGTTAACCCTTTAATGGCCAGCTTTTGTGCCATAAGGATCAGACCCATATTCACATACGGTACTTACAATATGTCTGCTTCACCAGAAATAACTTTTTTACTCTACTCGAGAACTTTACAGTGAGCGTTTTTTTTGGTAGCATTTAACCTTATATTGGCATTTAAATACTAACATTATCAGATTTTATTTATTTGGATTTTAAATGTTTTGTTCATACTTTATATACCTTGTTTTCCTGAGTAGAGGGATACCAATACATCTTTTTTTGTTTTGTTTTTAAAGAACATTTGTTGAAGTGTTAAAGGACGGTTTTATTTATTCACTCTACAACTGGGAGAGGGGGATCTTCAGGATTCTTGACACTACAGCTGGTCTCAATTTTTGCTAGCTCTTAAATTGAATGTAAACTGGTTCTAATAGTAACTGGCAGCATACCGCTGTTGGATCCAGTTTGTCCATATCGGTTACTGTTCAGGATACTCCTCTCCTTGCATGACAAATTCTGTTGAATCTTTTCTCCTATCAGACTTTTAATTCTTGTGACACCTTCATCTTCTCTATGTAAAATGTTTAGAGTAGATGAGGCGTAATGCTTGTAAAATCTTTGTGTACTTTTCTAACTGAATGGGAAACCAAACACCTGTAAGCTTAGTAGCAGGTGTGAACGTGATCTGCCAATGTGAAGTTAGCCGAGATGACTTAGCAAAAACTTTCTAACTGTTTTAAAGAGCTATTTTATGCCTTCAAGTTATGAGTCTTCCCTTGTCACGCATCATGTTAAATAAATATATATATATATTATATCTCACAGCAGGGAGATACATAACAAGGCAATCTGGGCACTAAAATCAATGTTTCTTGATAAAGGGCAATTGTGTTCAATTGAGTACACCTTATTGTTTTCTGCATGAGTTCACTATTACATTGCATTTAGGGAACTGTGGCCCAATCTTCCTTCCAACTCTGTCTCAGTTCATTGATTGAGGGCATTTGTTTATGCACAGCTCTCCCACTGCAGCATCTCATTTGGGTTGAGGCCTAGACTTCCAAAACATTGAATCTTTTCTTTTCCCTTTCAGTTATAGATGTACTAGTGTTCTTGCGATCATTGTTCAGTTGCATGATACTGTCAGACAAGCTTAAGTTTCAGACAGCCTTACATTTTTCTCTAGATTACTTTGGTATAAATAAGAGTTCATGATGGAGGCAATTATTGTGAGGCATACAGGTCCTGTTGCTGCAAAATAACCTTAAGTAATCACCCATTACCACCTTGGTGTGAAGTTTTTATGATATGCTGTATGTGGTTTCTACTAAACATTGCATTGTGCATTAAGATAAACTCCCCTTTGGTTGTCTCTCCAGAGGCTGCTTTGCAATAGAAAGCTGTACTGGGATTTTTATGTTAGCTTTTTGAGAAGGGGCATTCTTGTGGTTGTACCTCAATGAAAGCCATATTCTTCAGTCTTTTCCTGATAGACTCATGAACTTTAACATACACAGAGTTGGCAGAGTAATAGATCAATAGGTATAGATTTGTGGTCCCTTGGGCAACCATAGACTGAAATGGAATATATGTCTTAATGTCTCCGCTGTCCGCAAACTTCTGAACTACTCGAGAGCCGTATTTTTATGTAGCAAATGTGACTGTAGAATATTGAGGAACATTATAGAAATTGGATTTGGACAAACGCTGCTCTGTGCTGGTTCCACTTCACTAATGGAACCACTGCAAAATGACTAGAGTGACAGATATTTTAGTTGTTGCAATTTTGGAGTTGGTGCTGTATAGTGGGATGGAAAGCAGAATGTAAATCTAATAACCACTCTGACAATATGGCTGGGCTCACTTTCCCTGAATCGTTGTGCATTGATGGTAATATGAATTATTTATCAGGCCCCATTTCTCCTGGCCCCACTTGTAGTAATGTTGGGCAGGAGCTCTCATTAGGCCTTGCTTGTGATTCATTTCTTTTACAAATTATAAATTAGGTTTAATAGTACATAAGTTCTTATTTTGGTTATCTGCATATTTTGATATAATCATTGTATGGTAATTTTATATATTTTTGACCTAAAGCTAAAGAATGCAGATCTGAAGGTAAATGTGTACAGTAATGGTGTACAGTCTTGGCCAAAAGTTTTGAGAATGACACAAGTATTTGTTTTCACAAAGTTTGCTGCTTCAGTGTTTTTAGACCTTTTTGTCAGATGTTGCTATGGTATACTGAAGTAACATAAGTATTTCATCAGTGTCAAAGGCTTTTATCGACAACTACATTAAGTTTATGCAAAGAGTCAATATTTGCAGGGTGTTGACCCTTTTTTTGACCTCTGAAAATCGCCCTGGCATGTTGTCAATCAACTTCTGGGTCACATACTGACTGACTGGCCGCCCATTCTTGCCTAATCAATGCTTGGAGTTTGTCAGAATTTGTGGGTTTTTGTTTGTCCGCCTGCCTCTTGAGGATTGACCACAAGTTCTCAATGGGATTAAGGTCTGGGGAGTTTTCTGGCAATGGACCCAAAATTTTGATGTCTTGATCTCCGAACCACTTAGTTAACACTTTTGCCTTATGGCAAGGTGCTCCATCATGCTGGAAAAGGCATTGTTCATCACCAAACTGTTCTTGGATGGTTGGGAGAAGTTTCTCTTGGAGGATGTTTTGGCACCATTCTTTATTCATTGCTGTGTTCTGAGGCAAAATTGTGAGTGAGTCCACTCACTTGGCTGAGAAGCAACCCCCCCCCACACATGTATGGTCTCAAGATGCTTTACTGTTGGCATGACACAGGACTGATGGTAGCACTCATCTTTCCTTCTCCGGACAACAGTTTATATATGCCCCAAACAGTCCGAAAGGGGATTCATCAGAGAAAATGACTTTACCCCAAGTCCTCACCAGTCCAATGCCTGTACCTTTTTTAGAATATCAGTCTATCCCTAAAGTTTTTCCTGGAGAGAAGTGGCTTCTTTGCTGGCCTTCTTGACACCAGGCCATCCTCCAAAAGTCTTCGCCTCACTGTGCGTGCAGATGCATCTCACAACTGCCTGCTACCATTCCTGAGCAAGCTCTGCACTGGTGATGACCCGATTCTGTAGTTGAATCAACTTTAGGAGACAGTCCTGATGCTTGCTGGATGTTCTTGGGTGCCCTGAAGCCGCCTGCATAACTATTGAACCTTACTCCTTGAAGTTCTTGATGATCTGATAAATGTTTGATTTAGGTGCAATCTTACTAGCAGCAATATCCTTGCCTGTGAAGCTCTTTTTGTGCAAAGCAGTGATGACTGCACGTTTTTCCTTGCAGGTAACCATGGTTAACAGAGGAAGAACAATGATTTCATGCACCACCCTCCTTTTAAAGCTTCCATACTGCTGTTCTAACTCAATCAACATGACAGAGTGATCTTCAGCCATGTCCTCATCAAGACTCACCTTTTGTTAACGAGAGAATCACTGACTTGATGTCAGCTGGTCCTTTTGTGGCAGGGCTGAAATGCAGTGTAAATGTTGTTTTTGAGATAAAGTTCATTGTCATGGCAAAGGGGAACTTTGAAATTAATTGCAATTCATCTGATCACTTCATGACATTCTGGAGTATATGCAAATTGCCATAATAAAAACTGAGGCAGCAGACTTTGTGAATAATAATATTTGTGTCATTCTCTAAACTTAAGGCCATGACTGTAGGTGCACAAAAATCTGCATGCTCATCTGGAGTTTGTCGTTGGTAAAATTGTTACAGAAATTGCATCTGCATTAATTTTCTGTAGTGTGTACCCAGCTTTAGTAGCTTTTAAATATGTTAGGTACTTTAATTTAGTGTGACTCTTGTATGTTGCATATTGAGCAGTAATAACTGATATGTGTGGAGTATGAGAGCACAATTTCGTGATGTTGCCCATACAAATCTTTGGCTTCATTTTTATATCCTTACAGATCCTTTAATTTCATTGAGCCCGCCGTGTCTTACAGAAGAGGACTACTCCAGTTTGGAAGCAATCCGAACAATTCACAAACAAATGGATGATGATAACGATGGTGGCATTGAAGTGGAGGAAAGTGTTGAGGTGAGCTCCAAAGAGAGCGTTTTTATTACACTTTTTAATATATTTTCAACTATTGTGACATATTCTATATATACCTTATACAAGAATTCACACCACCCATGTATTAAACAGTTGTGCAATATATCATTCTTTTTACCTGCGACATCATTACTAGGATTACAATATATTTTTTCATATTGGTCATATTAAGACTTGACTTATCAGTGCCAGAAAGTGACAAAGTTAATGTACTTTACATTTTTTCATTAACTGTGATATACAACTAGTATTTTATTGTGTAAAACAGACTGTGATCATACCTCAAAATATATATATATATTTTTTTTCATTTCCAGCAAAAATCGCTAGGAATAATTTACTGCATAAAATGTAAATTTGGTTCAGGGACTGTTCATTTATTTTTTAAATGTATAACACTTAATGCTGAAAAGGTTGGTAAGACTGCAGGGTAATTTTGTACAGACTGGCCGTTCAAGTTGTCACTTTTGTTTTTGCTAAATATAATCTCTAGCTAGAAGATCCCTGTGTAATTGCAATCACTAATGTGTGACATTTTCTGCTAACAGGTCTTTGTGTTTTAGGAATATTCCCTGTGAACTGTTTTCTTGTAGTGTCTCATTAGATTAATATCTTTGGTTTAGAATACTGTAGTGATGAAGTTGCATTTTGGAATTGACTAGTTTTTTAAAAAAATAAAACAAATTGAAGATATTATCTAAATATACTACTTTTGTAAGTTTTACATTCTATAGGACTTTTCTTTCTGGTTATAATAAGTGTTATGCTACAGTGTCCTAGGGGTGTTTTGGATAAATCCAAGTGTGCATTGTAATTTTTTTATTTTAGATTTAACCTTGTCCGTTCAGGCTGCTGTTTCTCAGCTGAGGAAGCAAATCTCTGGTTGCACTGATGTGCTGGCCACACATCCAGTGGTTCCTATTGCAATGGAAATGGGGGGATATGCTTGACAACCCAGTTCCAAGCAGTTGGCTGGAATGGGATGCAGATTTAACTGCTCAGGACATATATATCCTGACTTCCTTACATGAGATAAACGTACAGGGAGAATAAAAGCCAGGTTCATGTGCCAAGAACATTTTCTCCTGCCAGCACCACCATTTCTCTGAAGTACATTGTGTGTTTTTAATAAAATATGCATGAGGTAGCCTAGTGATCCAGGGATTCTCTACGCTTTTATTCAACTGAACTACATTTTACCTATTGACCTTTCTACTATGGGACATAATGTTGATTGGCAAATGCAGATTTACAATGTAAATTATTTCTTTGGCTGTTTTGAGGTATTTGTCTTTCTATATTTACTGTTTGTTTTCAGACATCCTAAAGAATTTATTTAAAAAATAAAGGTTTTTAAATGTGTCTCTTATGCAAAAAAACCCCCACTATTGATAGCACATAAACAGAGAGGACATTGCTCAGGAGAGCTTGCAATCTAACATGTTTTGCTCTCAGCAGGCAGTGACCAGTAAATTGAAAATTCTTTTCAGATTACTGTAGTGTGGGTTGCCAAGCCTACAATATGTTTCTGCTTAAGCCTTCCAAATGCGCTTATGGTTTTACATGCCTGGAGTTTAATATTAAAGGTGCAGACTGCATTCTGTTAGTAAATAAACAGATATTTTATTTTGTTAGATTTCAAAATTTCTGTTTTGGAAATAAGTCTTTATCAGTTAATAACATGTTTTGTATGCCCAATACACTGCGCTGTTAATGTATCCTTAACATCTCTTATCAGATTGAGGAGCACTTGATATTCACTTACAGGTTTCTTGTCATTATTTATTTGAGAACAAATTAAATTGTATCAGTTCCCATCTCGTGATACAACATATATATATATATATATATATAACACATTATACAAACAAAGGACCTGTGTTGCAAACGTCAAGTTTAGCTTTTACATGCCACCATGAAGCTAGCTGTGTTCTGGGAATCTATAAATATTAACGTTATCTCTTGTATTGGCTTGCTGTCAAACTCCCTCTCACCCTCAAACTGCCAGCTTTTGGTACATTGGCTGTAAATGATCACATGATTAATGTATCATGAACTTTTAGTCCAATCCAAAAATCTTTTTTTATGGCACTGGGATGGAGGAGAACCGTTTTGTAGCCTAATAGTGTTAACTACTGTACACTGCAATTAATGCTTTAGTATTAGTTTGCTTGCCTTATTAAAACTTGAATTGTTACCTACTTGTCCGTTATGTAACTAGTTTATTAGCCAATCAAATCATGGGAATATTCAAGGCCACCCAGAGTAGTCAAGTGTGTACTCTGATCTTCTGGCAGGCAGTTGCCTGTCCACCAGTGTAACTGTTAGTGAGTACAAGGCTGCATGTGAGAATGGAGGCATCAGGAAGTCACAGATGTCCCCAGTGGTTCAGAGCTCTGATGTCCAACGCCAGTCTTCCTGCATCAGTATAGGACAGTGGTTCCCAAACTGTGCACCTAGGCTCCCTTGGGTGCCTTGGAGATCTCACAGGGGTGCCCCGGCCAGGGCCAGTTTTAAGCAAGGCGGGGGACTACTTGGTAATTATTTTGGCTTAGGGGTGCCTTGAAAATTTTTGGGAGACCCTAAGGGTGCCTTGAACTGAAAAAGTTTGGAATCTACTGGTATAGGAGTCAAACGCACCTGTATATGAAATGGCCTTCATACGTTCAACCTCTTTGGTGTTTGACTCCATTTGATGTCCCTTTCTTCTGTCATGCCTCAACCTGACTTGATGATGATTGTAATCAACTCATGGTTCATCAAATTCTTAAAAGACAAATTCTCATTTTCATTCTTTAACTGCCTGCATCACAAACTGCTTTTTAAAATCATTTGATTTGTAAAACCTTATAAGTAGCTTGTCTTGTATGTTGCTTTGACATGAAATTTAATCTGCTTTTTTTTATTTGTGAGGTTGAGAAATGATCAACAAATCAGTAATATATCCTAGTGGGTACTGTTTAATTTCTTGGCATGTTAAAGTTAGTGGCCAAACCACCAATTTTGGAACGTTTAGAACTTTGTGGAACAGCTCCAGAAAATTGCTTAACCTAGTTATTTTACCTAGCCACTATATTGTGCTTTCTGTATTTATACTAAAGGAGTGATGTCTCTTGGAATACATTTACCTCCAAAGTCATTTTCCAACCGAATTTAAACCTCCTTAAAATATCAGGTATTGCCTGTTTGTCATTTATGTCACATATCCTGTGTGTTAAGAGCAAGTCCATCCTTTGTAACTGCTCGATAGGCTCTGTGTCTCTATGCTTTAGTTTTTATCTTTTTGTCCATTGATTACTTTACTGGGCCTCTGGGTCACATTTTTACCTATTCAAATATAGAACATAATAATGTACACCTGTTCAAATGTTTATGTATGTGCAAACATTTCCCTTGCTAAAGTAAACTAGTTATTAAACACCCTTGTCAGCAACTCTTTCAAGGTTTCTATTTTAAAAGGCTAATAATTGTGCATGTACACCGATCAGCCACAACATTAAAACCACATGCGTAATTTTGTGTAGGTCCCCCTCTTGCCGCTAAAATAGCTCTGACATGAACTCCACAAGACCTCTGAATGTGTCCTGTGGTATCTGGCACCAGGATGTTGGCAGCAGATCCTTTAAGTCCTGTAAGTTGCGAGGTGGGGCCTCCGTGGCTCTGGCTTGTTTTTCCAGCACATCCCACAGATGCTCAATCGGATTGAGAAATGGGGAATTTGGAGGACAAATCAAAGCCTTGAACTATGTCGTGTTCCTCAAACCATTTAATGAACGTTTTTTTGCAGTGTGGCAGGGTGCATTATCCTGATGAATGAGGCCACTGCCATCAGGCAATAACAATTTCTTAAAGGGGTGTACTTGGTCTGCAACAATCTTTAGGTAAAGTGGTATGTGTCAAATTAACATCCACATAAATTCCAGAACCCAAGTTCTCCTGGCAGAACATTGCCCAGAGCCATCACCCCTCCTCTGCTGGCTTGCTTTCTTCCCATAGTGCATCCTGGTGCCATCTCTTCCCCAGCTTCCAGACATCAGCGTGATGTAAAAGAAAACGTGGTTCATCAGACCAAGTCATTCTTCCATTGCTCCATGTTTCAGTTGTGGCGCTCACATGCCCATTGTAGATGCTTGCAGCCGGAGACACTCTGACTGGCCTGCAGCTGTGCAGCAAGCTGCAAAGGCACTGTGTTTTCTGACACCTTTCTATCATAAACAAAGAAAAGAAAAAAGGGTGTATGTAATATTGGTGCACAAGAACTGGTAAGGTTTCATAATATGTCAATTCGGAATCATTGACACGAATAGAATTTGAAAATCCCACAAATAATAAATATGCATCAAAATATATGTAAAACATAACTTTTATTAGTAACAATTAAAAATTAATTACTAAAAGACCGCGAAATATAAGTGAAGTGTGTGTTTAAAATACTTAAAACTTGCCATACATGGCTTTTATTCCATTGGTAATATCTGATCTTAAGAAATAATAACCAGCTGACAAGATAAATATAACACAACCTCATATATAGGATATTATCCTGCTCAATAGTTGGACTTAAAGGTGTGATTAAATCCAAAATTCTAGCTATTAACGTAAGCTATGTATGTTAAATATTGAGGTTCTCACAGGCTATGTATGTTAAATATTGAGGTTTAAACCTCATCGGTTCTTGTGCACCAATATTATATAAACCCTTTTTTTTTTCTTCTTTGTTTACATTATATTGTAGATGTATTTTGGTAGCACTTCCTTACATATCATACAAAATTTTGATTATTTGCAGTAATCGGTGACTATGGCATTCTAATTTTGTTGTCTAGTGCGTGCGACCGTTTTCTCTGTCTACCTTTCTATCAGAGCCAGCATTATCTTTTTCACCAATTTGTGCTACAGTCGCTCTTTTGTGGGGTTGGACCAGATACTGTAGCCTTTGTTGTCCATGCGCATCAATGACCCTTGGGCTTCAATGACCCTGTAGCTGGTTCACTGGTTGTCTTTTCTTTGACCATTTTTTTTGTAAGTACTAACCACTGCATACTGGGAACACATTCAGTCATCACAATTTAGCCCAAGTCGCTCTGATCCTTACGCTTGCACAGTTTTTTCCTGCTTCCAACACATCAACTGCAAGAACTGACTGTTCACTTGTTGCCTAATATATCTAACCCCCTGACATGTGCCATTGTAGCAAGATAATCATTGTTCACTACATCATCATCATCATCATTTATTTATATAGCGCCACTAATTCCGCAGCGCTGTACATAGAACTCATTCACATCAGTCCCTGCCCCATCAGAGCTTACAGTCTAAATTCCCTAATATAGACACACACTCACACACACACACACAGACATAGACAGACAGAGAGGGAGACAGACTAGGGTCAATTTTGATAGCAGTCAATTAACCTACCAGTATGTTTTTGGAGTGTGGGAGGAAACCGGAGCACCCGGAGGAAACCCATGCAAACACAGGGAGAACATAAAGACTCCACACAGATAAGGCCATGGTCGGGAATCGAACTCATGACCCCAGTGCTGCAAAGCAGAAGCGCTAACCACTAGGCCACTGTGCTGCCATTGGCGCTTTGATGTATAAAAGATCACCGGGTTGCTATTGAAGTCATATAAACGCTCCACACTTGTCAGTGGTTCTATAGTAGTGGCTGATTGCTGTATGTGAATGGAGTATTTGTTTTTCTTTGTGTAAGAAGTGAGCGCCTTTGAAAAGGATAAACATTTCTTTATTTTAACTGTAAGATGTCCCCTAATCGTGTCACATAGACGTACTATAGCTCCTGTTCTCTTTTTAATAAAACCACCTATAGTGCAGTCTGAATGGTGGATATATTATTTGAAAGCATTGAGGGGTGAACCTTTTGGGTTTTCATCTATTTTGTAAACTATCCATTGTGTACTGAATGTTAATATCTCTTAGGGATCATTGATCACTATTTTAGTCTGCAAAACCATGGCGATTATCATGGTGTAGGAAGTTGCAGGTTCTAATACGTTTTATGATACTAGCCTTCTAAAACCATATTGGGAAAAGTACTCGGATGCCTGAATTCTTAGTTTTTTTTCCATCTAAAAGTGTTTTCCACATCAAATCCTAATATATAATATTGAAAATTAATATAACTTATCAGTCTTACACCTCTTTATGGGCATTGATGCAATTCTTATGCCTAGAGAATACGAAGTTTGTGTAAAGTCTATACAGAACTTATGCTCAGTGTGATGTCATTCACCTCTATATACATGTGAATTATGTTATTTTGCCTAATTTCTGATCTGTATAATTTCTTAGTAATGATATTATCACTTGTATGATATGCCAACTAGTTTTGTATGTCTTCAGTTGCCTCAACACTAATAATGTTTCAGCTATTGATCAAATATTAACACTTTCCCACAGTAACTATTACAAATAACATAGAGACCTTGATGCAGCTCTTTAAAATTGTATAACTCCCAATTCGGCGCAAGTAACAGCGGACGCTGCTAATTTGTGTTTTCTGTACATGTAGTAATACGACTACAGAATAAATGTTTTTGTTTTTTATTTTGTTTTTTTAAATGTGCTGTACTTTTTTTTTACTTTTTTCTTTCTCCATTTTTCTTTGTGTAATGGGACTTTTCTAATGTCAATCTAAAAAACATCATGCACCTCTTTAGTGTTCTGAGTAATGTGTGCCAGTAAGAATGCTGCGGCTCACACTAACTGTTATGATTCATCCACTTGTTTGGGAGTCAGAGATCAGTTGTCTTGCCTAATGGTTGGCAGAATTTTTGACATTCTCTAGACTGTAATAAAGTCGATGTAATGGGCAGCGCCTGTATCACTTTCTGCTAGTGCCTCATTTTGTGGCAGAGTACGCAGTGCTCATGTAAAGTCTGCTGTTCCTCATTTGACAGGCTTGAAGCCTATAGGCTGATCTGATTAATTGCCAGATTCTTTTCACATTCCCAATGGCATTAACTACGTACGAACATAGGTGGTAAAGGGAATTCAATTATATTGATGGCATATGGTGATGGCAAAGAGCCACACACGCTCGGACGGATTAATGTAAAATTAGTTCATTTTGAATTGCAAATGCCTTTCCGTGTAACAATCAAAGCAATGTTCTCTAGTTATTAAATCTCGTAGTGCCATTGTTCTAAAAAGAAACTATTTTGTCTAACTTGAAAATGTTGATACATGTTTTCTTTCAGACTTATTTGGCATCAAACTAGCAAGTTATTTGATTTTAGGCTCGTTCACACATGACCTCAGAAAATGGGTGAAACACTTGGAAACTAGTGTTGGTTTTTTTGGGAGATGTTTTTCAAGTGCTTTCAAAATGCTTTACATACATAGTGCTTTACCAATACAAACTATTTATTGATGACGTGTAATAAATAATTTATGCCATGTTCTAAAATGTTAAACCTAGCGGTAACATTTTAGAATGCAATGGTTGGAGTGAGCCTATAGAAAACCACTCATCCTTTTTTTTGTATGTAGTTTTCAAGCACTATCTGCTGAAAAGCGCTTTACAGGTATATGAGCGAGCCCTAAACACAACTAGGAGCTTTGTGTGTGTCTGGAGACTGAAGCGTGTAGTGTTACAACCCATGATAAAAAGGGGGGGGGGGGGGTCAGTCGGGCTCTGCAGTTTTAGTGTCTCCTCCTGTGTACGACCATTTCCCATTAAATATTTTGCCATTTCTCAGTTCAATATTTGCATTCTGCTGCATTTATGTCCCTCTATAGAATGTCATGCTGTTTTACAGTGAGTATTGTTTCATAATCTTTAATAACTATTTGGATGCTAAGCTAAAGCTCTTTATTTTTATTTTTTTTAGTGACCATTGCAAATGTCACTTTCACAAGGCTTCATGAACCATGTTACAAATGCTTGACATTATTTACGAATATATCTAAGGCGCTTCTGCATGACACTTGAATGCATTTTGTGATATTAAACTATTATTTTGGTTTCCCTTTCATGCTTCCCAGCTAGCTACAAAGTAAGTTTTCATTGTGTGTATGTGCTGTTCATGTCCATGCTCACTTGAACATGTCCTAGTGTATTGTTACACTTGGTTCCACACTGCATAATACAAACTGTTTTTATTGGTTAATCACTTTCAGATTTCTTTAGTGTGGAAAATGAAATTTAGTGTAAACCACACACAATTCTACTAAAGTCTTCTAGATATTATCATTAAAAATCTCAAGGATGAATATTCATGAACATGTAGGAGATATATCCGTTGTGCCAGTGTCTCACTAAGGTTACTGCTTCTTACTAATGCATTCTCATAAATATGATTTTATCCCACTCTGATGTAGGTATACTGATCAATTACCATTGATGTCAAAATTGTAGTAAGGAAGGCGTACAATTGGGTCATTCCACATCAGTTCAACCAGGTGTCCACCACCCATGTCAGATTTTAACTAAATTGTTTTAGTTAAGAAAGGATGTTCAAAGAACTATTTCTGCCAAATATCTCGACTGTCTGACCATTCGTTTCTGACATATGTATCAAACTATTTACTAATCGCGGCTTATTTATTCCAGTTTATTTGAAGTATCACGGGTGTTTATTAAGGAATCACCGCGAAATTTGGACCCCTAAGGTAACTTTTTCTCTCAAATCCAAAAATTAAAGCCAAATGACTGTATCTGCCTTCCGTTTCATGTTACAGCAATCATGCAAGCTTTTGGAAAGAATTAAAAACGCTAGGTTAAAACAACATTAGTTATCTCAATTTTTTTTAGGTGCTTAACAAAGGTATACATTACTACCACAAAGAAAATCAGCATGGTACTCTGTTTCATAGGTGAGAGAGAAAATAATGAAGTTGACGTTCGATTTACTGTTGTACTGCATACATCGTATTACACAAATCATGAAATTTAAAAACTTAAACATAACTGAAGTTGAGTCAACAATCACATTATTTTCCCCTTGTTTGGAACCTGTTGTACTGGTCTATAATTTTCCTTAAAGTGTCAGCAGTGTATACTGCCCTCCCAGTACTTCTTGGATAGTAGGCACTTCCGTTACACAGAGGACATGAATAAAAGGAACAGAACATTTATCTCTTGAAGGCCAGGACAATACATTTGTTGATTGGTTTTGTTTCATGGAGTGTACTAGCACATCTTGTTCCTCCTCGTTAAATTGAATAGTATACACAATGTACCAGATGTCATTGTACACTGCTGCTATGTATGTGCCAGGTTGCAGATCACTTTTGTCTACATTTTTTGTGACTGTGGTCGTAGTGACAATAACTGCTGTCATGATTCCTGCTGTCTTCATGACGTCTGATGACAAGCAATATATGTGTAGCTCATCATTACTAATAGGCCGAAATCTGCGATGAGTACGTGTTCCTTCCACAGTCTTTGCTGTTTCTAAACTGCTATACAGCTTGGTTTTTTGCAGTCTTGTATTTCACTTTGTGACGCGTAAAATAACTATGCCATGTACATTTTCATTTGCCCAGTTATACAGGTCCAACGGTGTCAAGGTGTGATGGGTTTCCACTGCGTGCAGACTGGTGCAGTTGGCTAGACGTTTAACTGTCCCTACAATGCCCTCACACTGACTCTTGCCATGAGATGTGGCAAAACAAGTTCCATTCTGCTTGAATGTTGAAGTCAACCTTATGGAAACATAAGGTCAAAACGTTTTTCAGTTCTTGTATTGTGCACTAGCACCTTCACTAAAGTAGTGAACATTCTCCAGTTTTGGTAATAGATCCGATAATTGTTTCATAACTACCGTAATGAAGGCATGCACAGTAGTGGCTACATGGTCATGCGTATCACTTGTAATGCAGAGACTCACATTTTAAAGTATCGCAATTATCTTGCCTAAAATATACAGCAAATGGGTGTTTGTGAAGTTTCTCCGTGGAATCCTTGAATTGCATCCTGACACACGAATAATTTTCTGCAAAATCTAGTAACACAATAGCTTCTGTTTCTGGTCGAATGGTTTCCTTTAACTGGTGTAGGTATTCAGCCTGGGACTTTTCTGTTTACAGATGGGCTGTTGTATCACCAACAGCACTACAAATAACTTCACAGAATTGTTCCAGAGTACTAGTGATTATATCCAATTTACTTTGGTCAGTGTGGACCCACTGCTTATACAATTGTCGTCATCCATGTCACTATCATGAAAAAGTTTCTCATTTTGTCACATCGATGAGGCATGCAAATTTTTGAGACTGAAGACCAAAAGAGGATTTCAGTTTTGTCTTTGTAGTCCATCTTTAGTGGTAGAGCAGAAACCAATAATTTAAAGTTTTGGTGAGTTCCGCAAACACACACAGAATGCATATCTCTTGCAGGAACACTAACACACCACGGTTGTCGTAGGGGACACAACTTATACCCCATTCATACTGCACCAAAATCCCGGGTTTTTGCCGGGGCGAGCTCAAACGACCCGGGTCTTGGTGCAGTATGAACGGTACAAGTCAAAAATCCCGGGTCTAAAAACCCGGGTCTTCAACCCGGGATTTATCGAGGGGTAATTCCCGGGTCGGACCCGGGTTGCCTGCGCTATGAATGGTGCAACCTGGGTTTTTCAACCCGGGTTGCACAGAAAACAAGCTGATTGGCTGTCTGTCTGTCTCTGGAGGATGATGTCACAGTATCAACACTGCAATGACCTGTAATGCTCACAATATTTACATTAACTGCATACATAAAACCAGGAAAAAAAAAACTCGATAGGAAAACAACAGTATGGACTGAAACAACTACTTCTATCATCCACACTATAAGAAACAAACGAAAGAGAAAGGTCGCACATACTTTACATAGGTGACTAAAGTAAAGTACGGAGCGGTGAGCAGTACAGAACGGAATTGGTGGAAACACTGAAGAAATGTCTGATTACAAATGATACAATGGAACAATAAAAATTTAAATATCTTATAAGATACACTCACACATCTTTATGGACAAAACGGCAGAAAAGCAGACTTTAAAAAAAAATAAAAAAATGTTTTCAGCCAATGAAAACTGCTCTGGTGATGACTCCCACAAATTGCCAGGGCACAGACTTGTGCAGTATGAATGGGGTCAACCCGGGAAATTCCCGGGTCCGAGGTGCAGTATGAATGGTGTTTCTGAGCTGGGACGCTCCGAGCCCCGGCAAAAACACGGCTTGAAAAACCCGGGATATTGCCGGGGCGGCAGTATGAAAGAGGTATAAGACAATCCAACTTGAATGTCTGGAAAACGGTCTTTGAAAGCAAATTAAAGCCCTTTCAGTTTTACTAAGAGTAACTTTTTCTGTTTGTGAATTCTTTTTACTTCTGGAACTGTTACGGAAACAAACTTTCTTTCCAGGGAACATTCTATAATGTCCATCTGCGTAAACCTGATGAATGATTTGTACAGGAAGGGCTTTCCCTCTATTTTCAGATTCTGCCAGTATGCCATACGTTGCTTTAAATTTTCTTGATTGTGTTTTACTATGTATTTTGTGGCATTAAGTTCTTCTGCAGTCTGCTTAATTGTCCAGCTGTTTGGTGCCAGAGTTAATATTTTTATTACTTTTTGTCGTGGCGCCTCTTCACACTTTAGCTTTAATTCATATATCACACACTCTTAATCATCACAACCTGAACATTTGCTTACTTCCTGGGGTGATTCTAGTGATGCACTAGGAAGATACAATATTTCAGTAAGCTTGTCTTGAATGGCTGTACTTGCCTGCTCTTTCTTTCTTTTAGTGTATGCCTCCCGGGGGTAAATTTATCAAGCTGCGGGTTTGAAAAAGTGGAGATGTTGCCTATAGCAACCAATCAGATTCTAGCTGTCATATGGTAGAATGTATTCTATAAATGACAGCTAGAATCTGATTGGTTGCTATAGGCAACATCTTCACTATTTCAAACCCACAGCCTGATAAATGTAACCTCCACCCCCCCCCCCCCCCCCCATATCTTCTCTTTACCCCATGCATTTTCACTGGTGTAAAATGAAGCCTTGTAATACTTTCATTCAGCTCATTTGTTTCTGCAGGTTCAGTGAAACGCTTCACTGCTTAGTAACAGCATGAAGGTGACACCATGTTCTTTTGCCCACCTCAGTGTCACAACTCTTAAGCTTTTTCTGGCTCCTTTTTTGTGAGACAAGGATTACAGCATGTTTTCGGAAATTCTTCATAGTTAACAGCAGTACCTTTTCATGATGGTAGCAGACTGAGGTTTCAGAATCACTGCTTGCGTTTGAAACTTTAGTTCTCAGAAGTTATTTTTCTTCATCTGCGCTTTGTAGGAGCAGCTGCTATGATTGACTGTCTTTCTGTCTGTCTCCCTGTCTCTGGAAAGTTTCAGTTGTGAAAGGGAGTCACCTTTCCATCCGTTTCTGTTATGTTTCAGTATAGGAGGGTTATCCCATTGCCTCAGTTTTGTTCACTTTTTGCGTATGGTTTTTAACCTTGCGTGATTTCTTGTGTAAATTATGTATGCGGTACAAGAGTAATCAAATATAAACGTCATTATCTTTTTTTCCCCACTATGAAACAGACTACCGTGCAGGTTTTTTTATTTGTGATATTAATGTATACCTTTGTTAAGCACCTAAAAAAAAAAGTGGGACATCTAATGTTTAGCCTAGCGTTATTACTTCTGTGCCAAAAGCTTTCATTTTGTTGTAACTTGAACTCGTTTGGATTTTTATATTCGGGTGAAAATGTTGCCTTAGGGGTCCAAATTTCGTGGTGATTCCTTAATAAACACCTGTGATACTTCAGATAAACTGTATTAAATAAGCCGCGATTAGTAAATAGTTGAATACATTTAAAAATCAATATTTCTGAAACTAATGGTCACAGTCAAGATATTTGGCAGAAATGGTTTTTGGGACCTTCTCAACTAAAAAAAAAAATCGTTAAAATCTGAGATGAGGAAAGGGGGTAGTTTGTGGACATTTTTTTTTTTTTTTGGTGATTTGATGTGGAGTGACCCAATTCAGAGGTTAACATGGTGGGTGCTTATGTATACAAGCTCCTTTTATCAGAACAGCTAATGCTGCTAACAATATATAGATTTAGAGGTCTTGGTTACTATTAAATATGAAGCTTCAAAAGCTGAGATTTGCTTTGTAGGGTTATACCGCTCTCCTGATAAAATGTAAAGAAACTGTTGGGATTTTACTGGCCTCTCTGCTCATATATTTATATTTTGGAAATTGATTGTGTTGTAGGTTATCCCAATGTGCTTCTCTTTAAATGAGCTGTAACCTCAAAAAATGATGTTTACTCAATTGTGCCTACTATTGGGGGCTGTTTATGCTGGACATATTTTTTGTTAGTTCTGTGCAGGTATGAGAACATTGAGGGGGTTGTACCATATTTTTGTGAAGATAGGTACTTTACCCCCACCCAAAAAATTTAGTCAAGTTTTGACAGTTTAAGACGTTGACATATGAATAAAAGCTGTGGGTCCCAGGAAGAATCAGAGGTTTGTCTCTAATGGGTTCTCCACTTTTTTTTTTGTCCTGATGGCTCCCCTTTGTTCATTGTAGAATGTATTAACTAAGGATACTAACAATATTATTGGTATAGCTCTGTATGGATCAAGTACGCTGTCTTGAGATACAATGGTAAAGCAATATAGTATAGCATGCTATATGTGCTGCCATAATATAGCGTGCTGCAAATATATATACCGTATATCTATCTCTCCATAGCAGGAGATGTGTGGAAGCCAGACCCCGGGTACTTTGTCAGAGGCTGTAAGTTTAATACTTTACAGCCAGGATTTGAAGTGCACAAAGTGATCAGCAATGCACATTTATTAGGCAACTATATTCTGTATCCTTTAACTGACATTTGCACAAACAAATTAGAAAATCCCTTTATTATTATATCCTCAGTGGCCACTTTTGGGTACACCTGCTCGTTAATGTAAATCTCTAACCGTCCTATTATGTGACAGCATCTCAATGCATAAAAGCATGCAGACGTGGTCAAGAGGTTGTTTATACCAAACACCAAAATGAATGTGGGATGATTGTTTGTGCCGGACAGGGTGGTTTAAATAGCTCATAAACTGCTGATTTTCACACACAACAGGCTCCAGCGATTGCAGAGAATAGTGCATAAAACATCCAGTGAGTGGCAGGTTTGTGGGCGAAAATACCTAGTTAATGAGAGGTCAGAGGAGAACACTGGGACGGTTCAAGCTGACAAGAAGGCAACCATAACACCACAGTGATATGCTGAACCCACAGCACGTGAAACTTTGTAGTGGATGGTCTATGGCAGCAGAAGAACAAACCGGGTTCCACTCTTGTCGGCTAAGAACAGAAAACTGAGGCTACAGTGGGCACATGCTCACCAAAACTGGACAGTTGAAGATTGTAAAAACTTTGACTGCTGTGACGAATCCCGATTTCTATTGCAAAATGCAAATGATCAACTGATCCATTCTACTTTGTGTCAGTGGTGCAGGCTGGTGGAGGTAGTGTAATGGTGTGGGGAATGTTTTCATGGCAAACATTGGACCCATTGTTTACCCATCTTCTAAACGATACTCCCAGCTGGATAACGCACCATGTCACAAACCACACAATATCTCAAGCTGGTTCCACTAACTAACTGACAATGAGTTAAATGACATCGCCACAATCACAGATCTGAACCCAATAGAGCACTTTTGTGATATGGTGGAATAGGAGATGCGCAGAATGAATGTGCAGCCGGCAAAGCTGCAGCAACTGCATGATGCCATCAGGTCAACTTGGCGCAGAATCGCTAAGGAATGTTTCCAGTACCTCGTTGAATCCATGACACTAAGAATTCAGGCTGTTATGGGGTCCTACAGAGTAGCTAAACAATGGCCGCTGAGTATATGTCTACAACAGCTGTTTTCAGGTTAAAAAAGTACTTTGGCACATTAACTTTTTGCGTCGGTAGACATAATTAACATTGCATAAATGTCTCATTTAATCGCTATACGTATTAAAGGCATCTGCTTATAGTTATGGCAGTTCAGTCTGTTATAGTAAAATCTGAATATAACCTATATTTTCATAACCATGTTGATATCAGGTGCTGGAATCTCTTGCACTGTACATTCACTATATACAGTAGAAGGATGTTAATGTTTCTGTCTCCAGCTAGAAAGTAGATAGATGGTGAAATGATACAGAGCCAATCCGTACATGTCAGATGGCTTCCTGTTTTTACTGCTGAAACAGCTCTTTATTATTTTTATACATATTTTTGCATGATTACTATTTGTTTTTATGCAGCTGCTAAAGATTTAAAAATGTGCAAGAGTATTTGATTACAGTAATGCACCTTTATTCCTGTTTATAAGGATTTGGTTCAGTAAGCCTGCAAAAATGTATGTAAAAATTCCATATAATATAACTGCTTTTAGACACGTTTCTCACTGTGTTAGACTGAGCACATTGTTTATGAACTGTGTAAAGTACAAGAACGAAAATACAGGACTCAAGCTTGCTTACAGATGAGATGTTTGTTTTTGTTTTGTTTTTTGTTTTTTTATACACAAGTTGTGTGTGTATTAGAAAAATAGTCAAGCAAGAAGCACGCAAACATGCTTATTCTCCGATTCACACTTGTCTTGAGTCCATTATTTAGAAAGTCGATTGTAATCCTGGCTGTACAGCATCCAAACAGTATAATACTAAAGATGTATTCACAAGGGAAGAAACCTAATATGTAAATACTTTTATCAAGAGTCATTAGTACATGAGATTTCTGAATACAGTTTGTATGGTTATACATAAAAGTTATGCATCCATTAAAATTTTAAGTGTCACATGTATGCACATTGACACGTTCCATTAAAGGGGTCATCTCTATCCAAAACACTCCACCCCAAAACTTATAATGTTTTTTCTATGGGATGCATTATTTTGTCATTAGTTTTTGCATAGCATTATATAGAATGTTGTGTTAACTAAAGATTAGAAAACTGTTCCATAACGAAATCAGTTGCTGGCTGCCATATCTAGTCCCTTTGATTTTGGAATTCAGCCATTGAACTTGATAGTATGCTATTGCATATGTGAAATACATTTTTAGGCATGTGATTTTTGTTTTGTTTTTTTGTTCTCTTTTAACCATGGAATATATTCTACTGTTAGAAAGTTTGTCGTATGGCAATTCAATCAGGTGAGCAGTCTTGTAAAAGGGAAACTTTAAATACTTATATCATAGTGTAAGGATTTTATAGTTTGAATTGGCATCCTGAAATGCATGCATTTTTCCACTTAACAGCTGACCTGTCTTGATTCTGTTTTGTCCATGTGCATTTGAAAGACTTTCAATTGACTAAAATTACCTGGGGACCATGGTCAGCACTCGAAGCTACTTCCTGCTCCAATTCCAAAATGATTATGCTCCACATTGGTATAGAGCTGATGTCTCACCTGGACCACTTTTGAATAGTGCAATAATTATCATTAATACGCCCTTTAGTACCTAGTAAAGGACATTGAGCTTTTTCACCCGATCGCTGAATGCAACGCTCTTAGACCGTTGATAAATACACCGCTATATGTTTTTTCATCTTTATTTCCTATCTATTTGGACCATAAATGAGTACAACCCTGCCATGCTTTTTGAGGAAGAAGAGTTACATAAAGCAGAAGAGGTGATCTTTCTTCCTTGGAACGCATAACAGAGTGGTGCTCCCTGCTGTGGTCGGCCAGAGTGATGTATGGTGATCTTTGTACCAACACACATTTTATGATTTCACTTTATTTAATAAATACACCATATATATTGGAGATTTCTGTATATACATCTCTGTCCAGTGCCCACCCGTCTTGTGAATTCGTTTTTTTTGTTTGTTTTTTTGCAGTAGAAGAAAAGCGATACTGTGTTGATCTTTAACATCTTA